>NC_137153.1:90615732-90664121 GCF_951394435.1 Stenella coeruleoalba | reverse complement strand
CTACTCCCCACCCAAACTGGCTGAAAACATGAGCAAATCTGATCCTCGTACAACCTTGTTGAACAGTCTGTTCCTTCGTTCTCCTTATCAAAGAACTCAGCCTGGTTATAGAGGCTCAGGCTCCCCAGGGAAAGCCATGCTGAGACCTAGTGTCACATCCACCTTATCTGTGTTGTACTATTCTGTCTTTCTTTAAACTCTTCATCTGTTTTCCTGATACCGAGGTGAGGCTTAATGGTCTGTAATCCCCAGGTTCCCAGCGGTGCCTCTGGGAGAGTTTGGGCCCATATTAACAACTTTCCAATTTTTGGCAAAAGTGTCTCTTGTAACCCCATTTCTCTGTTGACCATTTCACACTTCATATCCATCCAAACCCCAGAGTCCCACTGTCCTTGCTGGTCATGTCCAGCTCCCAAGGATATATATATATTGAAATATATATATATAAATATTTTTGAGAGAAGCTTAGTGTATTAATCAATTTATTTTAAAACGTGTATTTGGATTTATTGTGTGCACAGCATTGAACTAGACAATGCTGGAGGCCTCCTCAAGATGAAGGAAACATATAGTTTCTGGTTTTGCAATGACGTTAAGATCCAGATTGACATGTACACAAATGAGACAAGTGAGGCTGGGTAGGGGTAGTATGAGGAGGAGGAGGGTGGAAAGCTAAGCATGAGTTAAATCTGCAATGTATCAGCTACAAGACTTAAATTTTATATTGAAGATAGGGTACTTATAGAGAAAGGCTGATGGTAAAGTCCAAGAAGGCTCTAGGGACAGGCAAAGGGCCCATTTCAATGCTATCTCTGAGACCTATTAAGTGTAGAGTGTCCTCTTAGGCTAGGAGAGTAGTCCAGAGTTCTGGTCGAAAGGGACATTTTGCGTAAGTGAAAACAGGGCAAACACATAAAAAAGTAGCTGAAATACAATCTTTAATGATATATAAAGGAGATCAAGACAGTGCACTGCTTAAGTAATTGTTTTTAGTTTAAATCTAGAACTCAAGTAAGGTTTCTGCTAATTAAGTTTTTGTACTTTGTTTTCAGACTGAGGATCTCATTAATGCATCCTCTAATGGAAGACACATTTTATGTAATATTCCTTGTGTGCAGAATGTGTGTGACTTTATTGCACATGTAGTTTACGCTTTCTTTTTTGATCCTCATACCCACCTTGTCAACAGGGCAGGTCTCAGCTCAAAAAATTATGAGACTTGTTCCAGTTTCTCCCTAACCAGAGGGTAATTATCTGGAAGTTAAGGAACATTTTGTGTCTCTAAGGGCCATAAAAGGGCTGAACTGAAAAGTTTGAAACAGAGATGCTGCAAAAATCTCAAAAGCTTTCCTCAGTTCTGTGCTCTTATTAAAGAACAGAATAGCAACCAATGTTTGGGTAAAGCAGGTCACCTGGGACTACATCCAAAGTAACACCTCTGATGCTAAAGACATTTCTAGAGCCCTGAGGTTCTGAGAGGAGGTTTCAGCATGATCAGAAATTCAGAAATTGCTGAGTTCATGAAGAAGAATGAAGACTCAAGTCCACAGGTCCAGGGCTAATGAGGGACGAAGCCAGAGGTAGGGTCAAGGTTTTCATAGCTGTGAGACCACCGATGTGTGCTCTTCCTTCAAAGGATGTCTTTAGCCTCAACTGCTTTTATCTTTAGATTTTTATGACCCATCTCATTGTCCTGACCCTGAGGACAGGGATTCAGAGACCTTATGGGAGCTTAAAGCAGTTAAAACATCTCTGAGTCCTCTAAGTAGAGGCATATCTTTATCAATGTCCATGCCCTCATAAGCCCAGGCTGGATTCTTTAGTGGGACTTGAGGTTCAGTAATGGGGACAGTATCCACAGCAATCCTGATATACTGTATTCCAAAGGTGACAGTGAGGGTTATGCAAGGCACATCTTCTTGGAAAGAGTTCTCCTTCTCCAGGACAGGGTAAAAAAAGGTGGCAGCCAATTAATTAAGTTTAAGGATTCTAAGGTAACTTAAGACACTGGCTCTTAAAACAGATGGGACAAAGCATGGCAACAGTACCTGAAGCCTGTACTAAGCATGGACCATTGACGGTGTTAGATGTTATTTTGGCCTAGGTCCCAGGAAAGCATAAATTTTGTCTTAGCTCAGCCTCTTCTTTTTCTTATGTATTTACAAAGATATACATTTATAAAGAACAAAGGCAAACTTACATTTTACTGTTTGATGGGATTGAGACCCAATCCAGCACAGAGAGCTTTGGCAGGCTGGGCTGGAGCACTTTTCCTCAAGCCATATAGAACTCAGGAGTTTCAGCCAAAGGTCAATTCAACATGCATGTTAACACAGGGCAAAAATAAGCAGAGGGAAATAGACTTATCTAGGTGCCAAGCTAAACCACCTGGGAAGTAGCCTCAGGACTCTTGCTATTAAATTTATTAGTTTTTTTATTCTATGTTTCAAGCCTTTGTCTTGAAAAAAAATCATTGCCTACTTCAAGGTCTCAAAGGTTTTTGTTGTTGTTGTTGTTTTGGTTTTTTTGGTTTTTTTAGAGCATCTGAATTTGGAACCTCTGGAATAACACCATTATTTATTTATTTATTTATTTATTTTTGGCTGTGTTAGGTCCTCGCCGCTGCGTGCAGGCCCCCTCCAGTTGCGGCAAGCCGGGGTCACTCTTTGTTGAGGTGCACGGGCTTCTCATTGTTGTGGCCTCTCCCGCTGTGGAACACGGGCTCTAGGCACGTGGGCTTCAGTAGTTGCAGCACGTGGGCTCAGTAGTTGTGGCTCACAGTCTCTAGAGTGCAGGCTCAGCAGCCCTGGCGCACGGGCCTAGTTGCTCCACGGCATGTGGGATCTTCCCGGACCAGGGCTCGAACCCGTGTCCCCTGCATTGGCAGGCAGACTCTCAATCACTGCACCACCAGAGAAGCCCTCAAAGGTTTTTTCTTATGTTTTCCTCTAGGAGTTTTATAGTTTTAGTCTTATGTTTTGTTCTGTGATCTATTTCTAGTTAATTTTTGGTATGATATGAGGTAAGGGTTGAGGTTAATTATTTTCCTGTATAGATATTCAGTAATTCCTGCAACATTTGTTGAAGATTGCCCTTTCCTCATTGAATTACCTTGTCACCTTTTTGAAAATATATATGTGTGAGCTGTCTAATCTGGTCCGTTGATCCATTTTTCTATCCTTACATCGGTATCACAGAGTCTTGATTACTATAGTTTTTTTTTTTTTTTTTTTTTTGCGATACGCGGGCCTCTCACCGTTGCGGCCTCTCCCGCTGCGGAGCACAGGCTCCGGACGCGCAGGCCCAGCGGCCACGGCCCACGGGCCCAGCCGCTCCGCGGCACGCGGGATCCTCCCAGACCGGGGCACGAACCCACGCCCCCCGCATCGGCAGGCGGACTCTCAACCACTGCGCCACCAGGGAAGCCCTACTATAGTTTTACAGTAAGTCTTGAGCTTACTGTAAAGTAAGACTTTACAGTAAGTCTTGATTACTATAGTTTTACAGTAAGTCTTGATTACTATAGTTTTACAGTAAGTCTTGAACTCAGGTAGGGTAAGTCTTCCAACTTTGTACTTCTTTTTCAAAATTGTTTTGAATATTCTAGATCATTTGCAATTCCATATACATTTTAGAATTAGTGTGTCAATTTCTGCAAAAAAAGACTGCTGGGGTTTTGACAGGGATAACACTGAATCCACAATCAATCTGGAGAAAACTGATACCTTAACAATGTTGAGACTGCAATTCATGAACGTATATATATATCTCAATTTAGGTATTCTCAATTTATCATAGCAACATTTTGTAGTTTTCAATGTACAGGTCTTGCATATATGTATTAAATATATTCCTATTTCATTTTTTCAACTGTAAGTGATACTGTTTTTGTTTTCTAATTTTTCACTGATAGTCTATAAAAATACAATTGATTTTATATATTTTCCTTATAACCATGACCTTGCTAGATTTGTTTATTAGCTCTAGAAGACTTTTTTATAGATTTCTTAGGATTTTCTGCATACATAATTATGTTGTATTTCACATGGCGTTTTTTAAAGCAATGATATTGCCTGCTTGAAAAAGTGGCCCAATTCTTGTGTTAGGAACTGACCAATAATTACTATTTCTTCATCTTTGGGAAAGTCATAGAAGATATCCATGGATGAGGGCATGTTGATTACACAATGACTCAGTAACCAGCAGTCACTGATTTCCCTGACTGAGGAGAATGTGAAAGAGCTTGGGAAATGCCTGTTGGTGTACCTCCTTAAGAAAGAGGTAGACAGGGTGGGAGAATAAAGACCAAAGAGAAAATCAAAGAGTAAAGGATTTTAAGGGACTGTGGGTTGTGCCAGTCCTCCAATCAGAAGAGGACTGACTTCTTGAAGCATGTGTCTGGGCTGTGGCAGAGTCTGCTCAGATATCCCACTCTTAATGAATCATTTGTGTGGGCAAATGTTATCATAAGTATCTCCAGGGATTCTTCTATGCTGAATAGGACACTGCAGAACTTATGGGTGCTGGCACAGCTCTCTCCTCTGCTTCTTCAGGTCATTATTTGCAAGAATAACTTGGAAGAAGTAGGGTTACCTGGGAGGTGAATGACTGCCTAAGACATGTCTGAGAATGGAATTTGGATTTGGAGATCTACTATTAGAAATCATGAGCTCTTAGTTTGAGATACAGTTGTCATGGCATTTTGCAAAGATCAAGGGCTTTGGAGTTAGACAAACCAGGGTTCAAATCTCACTTCTGATGGATGTTCTCCATTTTCCTTCAGACCCACTTTCCACCCTTCACCTTGCTCTGTGTGCTGAAAGGCTGACCCAAAGTTTATTCTTTTGCTTCTTGTTGGGTTTAGCCAGTGGGAGGTTCTGGCAGGTAGTTTGAGGGTGGGAAGTGAGGTCAGGATATTTATTATCCCAGCTCCCCCTCTGCTGGATTGCTGTTTGGCTGTGGCTGCTCCTGACAGGTGTCCCTCTCCTACAGCTTTCGCTCCAGCTTCTAGTAACCACTGACCCTTCTTTCCCTTCATGCCCAAGGATAGTGAAAGCTTTCTGCTATTTCTGTCCATGGTTTGCTTTATCACCCCTTGCAGATTTTCTGTAACTCTGCTCACACCTTAAAATTGTTCCTTCATTAAACTTTCTTTAATCATCTCTTTTGAGGATGTCATCTGGGCCCTGTTATACCACCCCAGCTCCTTAATAGCTCTGGAACTTTGAGAAAGTTATTTAGGCTCCTGAGTGTCAGTGTTTTCATCTATAAAGTGAGGATGAAAATACATATATGAGAGAATACATGTAAACAGCACATAGTAGCTACCTAGTAAGTGGTACCTGTCATCATCATTGGTAGTAACTATGATCACATGAGGACTGGCAAGCTCATGATGTCCCTATGACTATTCAGATAAAATTGTAGAGCTGTTTATTACTTATCCAGAAGCGTAAGACTGAAGGGAGGAATCTCAGGGAATGAAAGGTGAAGACTGGGCAAGGGGTTGGAAAGACTTTTTAGTACTATGAAATAGAATAATTTTGATATTTTAATACCAGAAGGGATATAGCTTTAGGGTCTCAGAGACTTGATGGGAGGATCCTCATACCTGAATATGGCAATGGAGGTGTTCACTTTGTTGAAGAGTCATGGTAGTGCCACATATCACAAGACAAATCATGGAACAGAGATGCATTGAGCTCTGAGTCAAATCTTGAGAAAGGCAGGAGTATGAAAGAAAAGAAGTTATTATTGACACGGGGCATCCTGTAGATCTTCCAGCCAGATGGAAGAAATGAGTCCCTGACCCAGATTGCAGGTCTGTTGTATCTTGATTGTCCCTGCTTATATATATATCATCACTTGATGCCCACTGCTACTCCACTGGCTGATCCTTTCCTTTCTCCTTGTCTCAGTCTCTTAGAGGAGCCCACAACCCATTTTTGCCGAAAGCTCTTTGAGTTGACTCAGTGTTCCCTTCTTTCCAGGCCACACATGTCTGCCTGGATAGAGGGGTCAGAGTGGATTGAAGTAAAAACTCCCCGTCTTGGTACTTGGAACCTCTCTCCTCACAGACCCTCAGGCTCCATCACTGAGTCTGACAAGTCATGCAAGGCTTCTCTTCTTTTGAAGTAAATGATCTCCAAGAGATCCTGCAAGTCCTCTTACAATTAACTTTCTGTTGAGTGCCCCTACCTCACCAGTTATTCTGACATAACCCAAATATCTGAGCTCTTCTCCCCAGGAGGCTCCTCAATTCCCATATAATTCAAAGGATACAGTTAGAAACCAGACAGTTTCAGAGCTAAGCAAATCTCAGATTCTACCCAGCTTCTAGTAAATACTTACTTGCCCTACAATTTTTTCCCTCCCAGCAGGTATATAAAGGGATGAGACCCTCTTCTGTATTTAATTGTGATCAGAAAGGAGAGAAAATTGAGAGAAAGAGCTTGTGTTAACCAAGGGGAAAAAAGAAATCTAGAGAAAAGATTTGGCTAGCTTGAAATTATAAAGTGATAGATGTCTCACAAGAGTTGGGAAGGTCCCTGTGTGGACATTTTGTCTATGAAATTGCATACAATCCTGATGAAGAAGAAACAGAGTGGTTCCTGAATAGAAAGAATCCTCTGGCTTCACAGCAACTCTCTGTGTGAGCTCAGATATTCAAAGGACATGACTAGAAACCAAAGAATGAGCACAGAGGTTGATGAAGATTTGTGCAAATGACGTTAGAAAAGCAAAAGCTCAGGATAAACTGTGACTTGTGGACAATGGTCAGTACGTCATAAAAGACACAAAATTCTGTTTGGAGCAAACTGAAGAGTTAAAAAAAAAAAATGGCAAAAGCAAATGCCTTGGGTAAATGCTTTCAAAGCCGTTTAAAAACTCTTGGCCTTTGTTCGCTCTGTCAAGGACAATGGCCTTATGAATGGACAGGGTAGAACAAACAGGAGCATAAAAAAGATCAATGAAGGCCAAACTGGTGAAGAGACTGTTAATGAGCCCAAAGCTGATTCAAACCTCCTGCCCAGGAACATCGTATTTTAGGGAACTGCGAGACCTTGCAAATGAGATTACTGGGCCATTTTCGGTTATCCTGGAGAAGCTGAAAAATGGAGTGAAATGAATGAAAAATGGAGTGAAAAATGGGGGATGTGTGTCAGGAGACTGGAATCAGCTAAGCACAGTCATGATTCTCTAAAAGGGGAAAAAGTGGGTTATGTAGAGAGATTGTAAACTTAAATGTTTATGGAGACCAGAAAATAACTAAAAAGAGTCAAGTAGGGCAGTTGGAGACTCTAGGGAGCGGGAAAGGGCAGGCTCCCTCTTAAAAGGGCAGCTGTTACTGAGCATCAGCTGGCTGTTGCCATGCCCAGAAGTGCTAGATCTTCAACATTTTTATGTTAACTTTTGTTATTTTTCAAATGGGAATAGCTATTTAAAGGGGAAAAATGTATCTCATGGGCTAAATGAAAGATATCTGCAGACAGATAGGGCCAACAGGCTACCAGTTTGTGACCTTTGCCCATAGATGTGCCATCTTGCAGCTAAGAAGCTAGGATAGTCTATTAAAAGATCACCTGGTAAACATTGTAAAGGAACTGATGGTCTTCAGAAGCTGCGTGGGTTTACTAGGACTAACATGCCACATGCTAACCTCTCTCACTTCTTAGATTGGCAGAGGGCTGTGGTATCCTTGGGTGCTCTGATTTCAGCAAGGCTCTGACAAGGAGAGCCATATTCTCCTTGGGAACCAGATGGGGCAGTTCAAATGGAATGTCAGTACTTCTAGGTAGATTCTTAGCTGACTTGAAAAATTATGCTCGAGGTTAATGGACTAATAAGCCAGTACTGACCAATAGGAACGGCTCTATTCTCTTGTCTTTTTTTTTTTTTCCCTCTCTCTTTGGAGGAAGTGATCATAATTTATTTTTTTTTATACAGCAGGTTCTTATTAGTTATCTATTTTATACATATTAATGTATATATGTCAGTCCCAACCTCTATTCTCTTATCTTTGACCAATTAAATTTTAGAGCCCAGAAATAAACTCAAGAATTGGCTTATAGCTTGATGCCTGCAGGGTACTGTGAGAATATCAGCTACTTGATCGTGGCTCAGTATTTTGTAGCCCAGGGGTCAGCAAACTGACCCAGTTTGTATAAATACTGGTTTTTGTTAATTGAAGTATAGTTGACTTAAAATATTGTATTGGTTTCAGGTATACAACATAGTTATTCAATATTTTTATAGATTATATACCATTAAAGTTATCACAAAATAATGGCTGTATTTCCCTGTGCTATACAATATATTCGTGTTGCTTATTTATTTTATACATAGTATTTTGTATCTCTTAATATCCTATCCCTAACCATAAAAAAGAATGAAATTCTGCCTTTTGTAATTAAAGTTTTATTGGAACACAGCCACACCCATTATTTTACACACTTTTTCTGGCTGCTTTTGATAGACAACAACAGATGAGTAATTGTGACAGAGACTGGATGGCTAGCAAAATCTAATATACTTACTATCCGTCCCTTCACTAAAAAACTTTGCTGAGTTTCTGATGTAGCTAACATCATATTAGTAATCTTAGTGACCTTCTTTTTTTTAATTTTTAAAATTTTTATTAGAGTATAGCTGCTTTACAACATTATGTTAGTTTCTACTGTACAGCAAGTGAATCAGCTATACGTATACATATATCTCCTCTTTTCTGGATTTCCTTCCCATTTAGGTCACCACAGAGCATTGAGTAGAGTTCCCTGTGCTATACAGTAGGTTCTCATCAGTTATCTATTTTATACATAGTATTAATAGTGTATATATGTCAATTCCAATCTCCCAATTTGTTCCATCACCTCTTCCCCCCTTGGTATCCATACGTTTGTTCTCTACCTCTGTGTCTCTATTTCTGCTTTGTAAGTAAGATTGTCTATACCAGCAAAATCTAATACACTTACTATCTGTCCCTTCACTAAAAAACTTTGCTGACTTTCTGATGTAGCTAACATCATATTAGTAATCTTAGTGACCTTTTACACTGTTGAATAATGTTGATTAACATTGGATTTGTCAGTAATGGTCAATAAAAGCCCAAAGTCTATGTCATATGAACTGCTATCAAGCCACATCTTTTTTTTTTAACATCTTTATTAGAGTATAATTGCTTTACAATGGTGTGTTATTTTCTGCTTTATAACAAAGTGAATCAGCTATACATACACATATATCCCCATATCTCTTCCCTCTTGCTTCTCCCTCCCTCTCACTCTCCCTATCCCACCCCTCTAAGTGGTCACAAAGCACAGAGCTGATCTCCCTGTGCTATGTGGCTGCTTCCCACTGCTATCTGTTTTACATTTGGTAGTGTATGTATGTCCATGCCACTCTCTCACTTTGTTCCAGCTTACCCTTCCCCCTCCCTGTGTCCTCAAGTCCATTCTCTAGTAGGTCTGTGTCTTTATTCCCACCTTGACCCTAGGTTCTTCATGACCATTTTTTTTTCTTTTTTTTAGATTCCATATATATGTGTTAGCATACAGTATTTGTTTTTCTCTTACTTACTTCACTATGTATTACAGATTCTAGGTCCATCCACCTCACTACAAATAACTCAGTTTCGTTTCTTTTTATAAGCCACATCTTCTTGACTCTTAGATTGAAACAGTCAATATAGTGTGAATCAAAGAGCAGAGTTTAAATTTATTCTTGATAAAATTCAGCTTGTCATTTCATAATTTTTTGTCCAGTGTGTTGATAATGCCTTTGTCTTCATGTCCAATGCATCCCACTTTTGAGGTGGGCCAGGGTGAGCCCTCATGTGAGGTAAGATTCAAAAGCCTGGGCCCAGATTATAGAGTGGTCAGAAGTAGATCTAACCTGAGGACAAGTTCAACATGAGGACCCATGAGAAGAGTTAAGGGTCAAGGTCAAAGAAATCATGTCCATCATCATTGTGATGGACAAAGGCAGAGCAAGAGGTCAGAGGATGAATTAATGCAGAAGTAGGACTAGAAGTGAGGTTAACATGAGGGCAAGGCAAGAGTTCTGGATTTTGTCTGTTAAGAGGGCAAGGGTGCCCAGAGCGCTCTCTTCCTGGATGCTGGCTACAAGAAGTAATTACATTTAGATGCGTTCTTGAGGGTGGGGCCTCCATGATGGGATTAGTATATTTACAGGAAGAGGAAGAGACCAGAGTTCACTCTCTCTGTCTGAGAGAGTGTGAAGGCAGACATCTGCAAGCCAAGAAAAGGGATCTTACCAGGAATGGAATCTGCCGGCACCTTGATCTTGGAACCCCTTAGCCTCCAGCACTGTGAGACATAAATGTCTGTTGTGTAACCCACTTAGTCAATAGTATTTTGTTATAGCAACCTGAGTTAAGACAAATGTCATCAATTTTACCTTTTTAAAAAATGTGATAAAAATCACATAACATAAAATTTACCATCTTAACCATTTTTAAGTGTACAGTTCAGTAGTATTAAGTTCATTCACATTGTTGTCCAACAGATCTCCAAATCTTTTTGATCTTTCAAAACCGAAATTATATACCCATTAAACAACTCATTTCCTCTCAGTTTTATTTTTTAAAACAAAAAATTATCAAAGCAGCTAAAGAGAAACACCACCAGATATTTAAGAAACTGTACTTCAAAAGCAAAAAATAAAGTAGATGCAATTTGGCATATTTTCATTGCTTGCTAATTAGTATCCTCTTTTCCACTTAAGTCTTTGAAGAGAAAGAATGTAATTCCTTCTCCCATTTACATATTTGAGCGTTGAGAGCTTCAGGGGCTGGGACCCAGAATTTTGACTCTTGGTAGAAGGATCCCACTTAGTGTCCTTCACAGCTATGACTGGCACGTGGAAGAAACCTCAGAGGAGGACGTGTCTCTTCTCTGGTGGCATGCCCCAAAGGCTTATTTTTAAAGAACTGATTCCTAATGTCTTCCTTCTTGCTACTGAAGAAATTCCCTAGGGTTTTAGAATTCTTTCTTCCCAGAAAAGGATTTTTTCATACTTTTTTCATATTCTTTCTTACTCACACTCTTTTTTTTTTCATATTTCTTCCATACGGCTTGACCAAAGCCCATAGAGGAGATTGCTATCACATGCATTCCACATTTTCAAGCATGAAACCTGGTCAGTATATTTGCCCTGATGAGAAAGGACTCTCCAGTTCCTAAAAGTTATTTGCAGTTCTCCAGTTTATCTACTAAACAATTTCTCCATATGTACAATTCTCCTGTAAATTTTGGTATTTTTTAAAAAATTATTTTTAAATATTTATTTATTTTGGCTGCTCTGGGTCTTAGTTGCGGCATGTGGGATCTTCATTACGGCATGTGGACTCCTAGTTGCAGTATGCAAACTCTTAGCTGTGGCATGCATGCGGGATCTAGTTCCCTGATCAGGGATAGAACCCGGGCCCCCTGCATTGGGAGCAAGGAGTCTTACCCACTGGACCAGCAGGGAAGTCCCAGTGGTTGTTTTTTTAAAATATAGATTGCTCTTTGAAAGTGCTAGGAGTTATTGATCTTTACATACACACTGCAACTTTTTAAAGTGGAAATAGTTTTATATTCTCTGAAAATATATGATGTAAAAAAATTCAGAGGTTAGAATCCAAATAAAAGTCCTACTGCAATCATACTCTGAGATTATCCTTTATGCCTTAAAAACGAAAGCAACAGGGCTTCCCTGGTAGCGCAGTGGTTGAGAGTCCGCCTGCCGATGCAGGGGACACGGGTTCGTGCCCCGGTCTGGGAAGATCCCACATGCCGCTCTCTGGAGCCTGTGCTCCGCAACGGGAGAGGCCACAACAGTGAGAGGCCCGTGTACCGCAAAAAACAAAAAACAAAAAACGAAAGCAACAAATATTTAAAGAGAATTTAACAAGAGCCTTTTTGTATCAGTTCAACAGAATGTGTTTACCATATCCATGAGCTGCTGTAGAATGTGACATTGTTTTTGAAGTTGTGTGGTTGAGGACCAAGATTCCAGAGTCAGAGAGACGTGGACTTGACTGAAGTCTCTACCACTTACTAGCTGTGTACCCTGGAGCAACTTACTTTATTTCTCTTATGCTCAGTGTCCTCATCTTTGATGTAAGGATGATAATAATCTTCGGTGTAGGGATAATTACTCACAGGCTTGTGGGATGATGTGATGTAGAACATCTGAGTGCCTAGCATTAGTGCCTGTGATATAGCAGATGCTCAATATTGGTGGTATCATAATTACTGTATCAGTTTTTAATTTTTAGTTGTGGTAAAATACATATAACAAAATTTACACTTAACAGTTTTTAAGTGTACAGTTCAGTGGTATTAAGAACATTCACATTATTATATAACCATCACCACCATCCCTATACTAATTGTTAATATGGTTTTAATGCCCTCTCCTGAAGAAAAAAAAAAAAAAGCATGAATTTACCTCTTCTGTGTGAGGCTTTGTCAGAATAGACTCCTTCCTAGTCTCTCAAAATCTTTTGAAACATGGTCAAATCTGTCTGTGTCTGTATTTTGAAAACCCCTTCGTGTGAAGTGTTCAAGGCATTGGACTGATTCTGGTGTTACCTTGTATTTGTAGCTTTAGAGGTGGGGGCTAAACAGACCTGCTCAGCTACTCTAGGGTAAAAGTAATTCCCAGATGCCCTCACTGACACTTTGCAGTATCTTCCTCAGCTGATGTTTCTGACTGCTGCCGGCCTAGGCTGTGCTAATGGAGGTTTATAAAGGCCTTCACAATTCCTATGGTAACCCAGGAGAAAGGCTGTTGCCATGGGGACTAGTCAAGCCTATATAAACCTTCCATCCCCATCAGACAGATGAGAATGATGTGAGAATGAATCCTTTACTAGTTCACCTTCTGAAATTGCTAACAATTACCTCTGTTTTAGGAAAAGGATTCATCATTTCTTTCAGGTGGAAACTCATTCACATTTTCAGCTTGAAAGAAGTATTATTTAAAAGCTTTCTTGATCTTGGTTTCAACCAAAGTCACCCAGAGAATGAAATGGCTGGTGATGAAACCACTTCAAAATTTCTGCACTGTTATCAGCCACTAAATAACATTTGTCACAAGCATGTGAACTCCATTTTGTTTTAAAAGAATAATATGTATTTTTGAAATATATTAACCCTAAGCATATGTCTATTAATGCATTTTCACATTGTTTTATAATTGATTCTAGAAGAATCTGAGCTCCCCAAAGACAGGGTCTATGCTTTATTTACCTCCATGACCCCAACATCTAACCCGTTATGTTGCAATATGAGGGATTCAGCAAATGAATGAATGAATCAGTCTATCAATGTACACCCTCATGTTGATGATGGTAGAGATAGTGGGTATTGGTGTTCAAGTGTGTAATAGAAGCTACCTGTAAAACATTTATTCATTTATTAAAAGACAGTTTGTTAATGCTTCCCAGTTTCATTTATTCAACAATGGCACAGTTCCTGCTTTTAATTCATGGAGCTAATCTTTAGGTATATAACACTGAACAGGACAAAGTCCCCATCTTCCTGGAGCTCCTGGTCTGCAGGCAGAGACTGACATAAACTGCTGTCAGAGTAAAATGAGATTGGTGTTAGAGTAGAAGCATAATCACCAAAACCATATTTAATTAAGACTGGGGCTCACGGAGAGAGAAGATGAAGTTTGAGCTGGACCTTGATGGATCAGTAGGAGTTTTATAGGGAGATGAGGCAGGTAAAAGGTGGTTGTGTGGGAAGGATGAGATGAACCATTTAAGGCAGCAGGAAGAGCATATGTTTAAGAACATAGCACATTGAGGGAGTGGTAAAAATTCTGAGGTGACTGAAATATAGATTTTATGAAGGATGAGGCAGGAGGCTGACCTGTAGCCAGATTATTATGAGTCTAATATGCTATTCTTACCCGCATCCTCCTCGTGGGAAAGTGGGCACTGAGAGCCTGGGCCTGGTGTGGGGATCTGGATGTCAGAGCTGCATGAGGACCTTCCCCCAGATATTGGGCGGAGAGGGCCCACAGAGTACTTCCAGGAAGTAAGGCAGGCCCAAGCCCAGAGTTACAGCATGAGAAGGTCCACCATTCAGAGGGTCAAAGGACCAGACCTGACTTTGGCATAGCCAAGAGGAGTGGCAGCGTTGGAGAAGGTGGCCAGGAGGTTGGGTCTGATGTTAGAGCCAGTTCTCTTTTAGAGGGTGCTTATGCTCCTGCCTGCAGCTGGCCTGAATTGGGACAACACTAAGGACTTTAAAGATTTTTTTCAGTAGAGATCAGACATATTCACAGAATTCATATCTGTGTTTTACAGACATCCTTCTAATGCAGACAATAAGTAAGATGGGCAGAAGGGGAAAACCTGGAGCTAGGAGCAGAGGTCCAGGGAGAAATCAGCAAATAGCTCTAGCATGGAGAAGGGAGACGAGTTCTCTCCTTCTTTTCTTTCAAATATTTACTGATCACTTATTTGCTGTGGGTTGTGCTAAGTTCTAGGAATACAGAGATATATAAGATACGGGCCTGCCCAGGAGTTTCTCTGAGTCTGCTGAGAGAGATGCTCACGTAAAATACGAATCATTATGTAGTCTGGTATATCAAGAAGTGTATCAGGTAGGCTTGGCACATGGCTGGCTTTTAAACCCTTATTGAAAGAATGAATTGATTAGAATTGACAGTTGTTTAATGTTTGCTGTAGAGGGCAAGAGAGAGGAAGTGGTTGAAGATAATCTGATGTAGTTTCTGTAACAGAGCAGATGGTGAGCCAAGAAGGCAGAACTATAGGAAGAATATTGGGCAGCAGGGAAGACCATGCTTCCAGTGCTGTCGTAATAAGGAAGCAAATTTCAGGCTGGTGGGAAAGATATCTTGGAGGCCGAGGTTCTTATATGCTTACTTTTTGAAGTGTAAGTTAATCTGGGTCTTGCCTATATGAAGGACACATGCAGAAGGTGGCTACTAGCCATTCTGTCAGCAAGAGATAATAATTTTGCTTTGGCTTCTCTCAGTCTATCCCTCTTTAGCGTTCATCTTTCCAGTTTGTATAACCCTGGATAGTTAAAGCATTCCCATATGCATCACTTTCATTACTTAGCCGTTTGAGGGTTGTGTGGTATTGTGGAAAGTGCGTAAAATTAGGGATCAAAGGCATTAAGTTCAAAACCCACCTTATCACTCATTACCTGTGTGACTTGGGCCAATATTTAATCCTTTCTGAGTTCAACTTTCTTCCATGTAAAGTGGGAATAATAAGTGCCCTGCTTCCCTCCCAGGATTCTTATAAATAACAAATGAAAAATGTTTTGTGAAGTGTAAAGTTCAGTGCAGCCAAGAGTTGCCATCATTACTTGGGAAGCTCTTTCCTTACTTTCTTTAGTTGTGCTGCATCTTTCTCAAGTAATACGTAAAACAGACACCATGAGCTTTTTCCTTACCTTAAGCTGACACTGTAAGAGTCAGGGATTGGTGATGGTGTAAAGCTCAGGGATTGAGTAAAGACATCTCTGGTCTGTTTTGCACATTACTTGACCCTCCTCTCCAAAAAGGGCAGAAAATTTGTTTTTTTTTAAACTACATTAAACTGTGCCCAATTTAAACTGCTTCATCCAAATGTCACACATTTAGGGTAGAAATAGGAATGATGGAAGGAAGCTACACAAAGGAAGATTTTATTCAATAATAAAAAAAAAAGTCCTCACAATTAGGGTAGCAAAAAACTTGGAGGGACTTCCTGAAGTGGCACTGAGTGGTTCCTGGCATATCATGGAGAGTTCTTAATAAATTATTACCTATCATTTATCTTACAGTTATTTCATAGAATTCCAGAGTAAGAAGGTACCAAGGATGCACTGCCCTTATCAAAATGATTTAGAAAGTGTTATCTCTTTTTCTACACCCCAGAAGAAATTATATAAAATTGGTGTCATTTCTTTCTTAAATGTTTAGGATAATTTATATCTGGGCATGGAGTTTTCTTTGTGGAATATTTTTTAATAGCATATTCAATTTATTTAATAGAAATAGAATTTTCACATTTCTAAAATTCATTTTGTTTCTGTTTTAGAAAGCTGTGCTCTAGGAATTTATCTATTTCATCAAAGTTTTCAGATTTATTGGCACAAAATTTTTCATAATACCTTGTTCCTATCATTTTTATTCCTGTAGGTTCAGTAGTGATGTACTCTCTTTTGTTCCTGATACAGCAAATTTGTCCATACTTCTTTTTACTTAATGAATCTTGCCAGGAGTTTATCAATTTTATCAGTCTTTTCAAGGAAACATACTTTGGTTTTGTTCATTCTGTTTTTTGTGTATTTGTTTTCTATTTCATTTATTTCTCCTCTTTATTGTTTTCTTCCTTCTTTTTAGAGTTTACTTTGCTGTTCTTTATTCTAAGTTCTTCAGATAGATACAAAGGTCATTGATTTTTAGTTATTATTTTCTAATATAAGCTTTTAGATTTATTTTCCTCTCAGTACAGTTATTTTTTCTTTTTCAGTACAGTTTCAACTTAACCTCTCCCAAGTTTTCATATGCTGTATAATTTTTATCATTCAATTAAACATACGTTTTAATTTCCATTATCATTACTTCTTTGACCCATGAGTGTTATAAGAATTATATTGCTTAATTTCCAAATATAGGGGAATTTTTGAGTCATCTTTTCATAACTGATATCTAAATTCCACTGTGGTCAGAAAACATGCTTTATTTCAATTATTTGAAATTTGTTAAAGCTTATGGTTTAGCATATGTCAATTTTAGTAACTGCTCCTCATGCACTTCAAAAGAGCGTATATTCCATCTTTGTCTGCAGTGTTCTATATATTTCAATTAGGTTAAATTTGTTAATTGCATTAGTTAGGTCTTCTTTGTTTTTACTGATTTTTTCCTGCTATTTGTTATTCTGAGAAGTATATTAAGTTTTCCATAATGATGCACATTTAGCTATTTATTTTCATTCTGTAAAATTTAGCCTTATTTTGAAACTATATTATTGGGTGCATACAAATTTAGAAATTGTTATATCTTCCTGGTATAACAAACTTTTATTATTATCAAAAGTATCTGTTATTTCTGGCAATGATTTTTTTCTAAAAATTTACTTTGTCTGATATTTACATAGCTGTATCAACTATCTTTTGGTTAGTGTTTGTATGATATAGCTTCTCTATCCTTTTACCTTTAATCTTTCTCTGTACCTATATTTAAAACTCTTATAAGCACCTATGAATAAGTTTTATATTTTGTTTTTATTGTTTCTAATCTTTGTCTTCTAATAAAAGTATTTAGTATTTATATTTATGTAAATTATATATTTATATATATTTTAGTTTATGCCTATAATTAAAATTTTTTTCTATTCTCCCTGTTTTATGGTTTTTTTTTCTTTTTCCCCACTTTTGGATTAGCAAACTTCTTTTATTGTTACTGTTACATTTTCACTCTCTATTAGTTTGTATGTAGGATACTCTTCTACATACCCTCAAAACAAACATCAAAATCCATAGGCTCCTTTAGAAATTTTCTAATTGTCTTAATAATGTCTTTTACAGATCCAGGATACAATCAAGGTCTTGTGTTGCATTTAGTCATCTTGTCACTTTAGTCTGGAATAGTTCTTTACTCTTCCCTTATCTTTCATGACATTGGCATTTTTGAAGAGTTTAGTCCCATAATTTTGTAGAATGTTTCCCAATTTGGATTTCTCTAATTCTTCTAATGATTAGATTCAGGTTATGTATGTTTGTCAGGAAAATCATAAAAGCGTTGACATGTTTGTTCTGTTCCATGCATCACACATCAGGTGGCATGTAATGTTGATTTATTCCATTACTGGTGATATTTGGTTTTGTCACTTGGTTAAGATGGTGTCTGCAAGGTTATCCACTCTAAGATTGATTAATAGTGAGGGACCTTCAAGATGGTGGAGGAGTAAGACGTGGAGATCACCTACCTCCCCACAAATACATCAGAAATACATCTACATGTGGAACAACTCTTACAGAACACCTACTGAACACTGGCAGAAGACCTCAGACTTCCCAAAAGGCAAGAAACTCCCCATGTACCTGGGTAGGGCAAAAGAAAAAAGAAAAAACAGAGACAACAGGATAGGGACGGGACGTGCACCTCTGGGAGAGAGCTGTGAAGGAGGAAAAGTTTCCACACACTAGGAAGCCCCTTCACTGGCAGAGATGGGGGATGGGCGGGGGGGAAAAGCTTCAGAGCCACGGAGGAGAGCACAGCAACAGGGGTGCAGGGCGCAAAGTGGAGAGAATCCCGCACAGAGGATCGGTGCCGACCAGCACTCACTAGCCGGAGAGGCCTGTCTGCTCGGCAGCCAGGGTGGGTGGGGGCTAGGAGCTGAGGCTCGGGCTTCAGAGGTCAGATCCCAGGGAGAGGACTGGAGTTGGCTGCATGAACACAGCCGGAAGAGGGCTACTGCACCACAGCTAGCTGGGAGGGAGTACAAGAAAAGGTCTGGAGCTGCCTAAGAGGCAAGAACCATTGTTTGGGGATGCACGAGGAGAGGGGATTCAGAGCACCGCCTAAATGAGCTCCAGAGACAGGTGTGAGCCGCGGCTATCAGCATGGACACCTGGCATGAAACGCTCAGGCTGCTACTGCAGCCACCAAGAAGACTGTGTGCAAGCACAGGTCACTATCCACGCCTCCCCTCCCGGGAGCCTGTGCACCCCGCCACTGCCAGGGTCCCGTGATCCAGGGATAGCTTCCCCGGGAGAACACACTGTGTGCCTCAGGCTGTTGAAACATCATGCTGGCCTCTGCCACTGCAGGCTCGCCCCTCCCTCCCCCCAGCCTGAGTGAGCCAGAGACCCCTAATCAGCTGCTACTTTAACCCTGTCCTGTCTGGGCAGGGGAACAGACACCCTCAGGCAACCTACATGCAGAGGAGGGGCAAAATCCAAAGCCGAACCCCAGGAGCTGTGCAAACAAAGAAGAGAAAGGGAAACTTCTCCCAGCAGCCTCAGGAGCAGCAGATTAAATCTTGACAATCAACTTGATGTACCCTGCACCTATGGAATACCTGAAGAGACAAGGAATCATCCAAAATTGAGGTGGTGGACTTTGGGAGCAACTATAGACTTGGGGTTTGCTTTCTGAATCTAAATTGTTTCTGGTTTTATGTTTATCTTAGTCTAGTATTTAGAGCTTATTATCATTGGTAGATTTGTTTATTGATTTGGTTGCTCTCTTTATTTTATATATATATATATTTTTTTTCCTTTTTCTCTTTTTCTGAGTATGTATGTGTATGCTTCTTTGTATGGTTTTGTCTGTATACCTTTGCTTTTACCATTTGTCCTAGGGTTCTGCCTGTCCGTTTTCTTGGGGTTTTGGGGGTTCGTTTTCAGCGCTTGTTACCATTGGTGGATTTGTTTTTTCGTTTGGTTGCTCTCTTCTTTCTTTCTTTTTTTAAATAACTTTTTTATTTTTAATATTTTTAAAAATTCTTTATTTTAATAACTTTATTTTATTTTTTCTTTCTTTCTTTCTTTTTCTCACTTTTCTTCTGAGCCGTGTGGCTGACAGGGTCTTGGTGCTCCAGCTGGGTGTCAATCCTGAGCCTCTGAAGTGGGAGAACCAATTTCAGGACATTTATCCACCAGAGACCTCCCAGCCCCATGTAATATCAAACAGTAAAAGGTCTCCCAGAGATCTCCATCTCAACACTATGACCCAGCTCCACTCAATGACCAGCAAGCTACAGTGCTGGATACCCCATGCCAAACAACTAGCAAGACAGGAACACAACCCCATCCATTAGCAGGGAGGTTGCCTAAAATCATAAGTTCACAGACACCTCAAAACACACCACCAAATGCACTCTTGCCCACCAGAAAGACAAGATCCAGCCTCATCCACCAGAGCACAGGCACCAGTCCCCTCCACCAGGAACGCTACACAACCAACTAAGCCAACCTTACCCACTGGGGGCAGACACCAAAAACAATGGGAACTATGAACCTGCAGCCTGCGAAAAGGAGACGCCACACACAGTAAGATAAGCAAAATGAGAAGACAGAGAACTGGCGCAGCAGATGAGGGAGCAAGGTAAAAACCCAACAGACCAAACAAATGAAGAGGAAATAGGCAGTCTGCCTGCAAAAGAATTCAGAGTAATGATAGTAAAGATGATCCAAAATCTTGGAAATAGAATGGAGAAAATACAAGAAACGTTTAACAAGGACCTAGAAGAACTAAAGAGCAAACAAACAATGATGAACAACACAGTAAATGAAATTAAAAATTCTCTAGAATCAACAGCAGAATAACTGAGGCAGAAGAACAGATAAGTGACCGGGCAGATAAAATAGTAGAAATAACTACCACAGAGCAGAATAAAGAAAAAAGAATGAAAAGAAATGAGGACAGTCTCAGAGACCTCTGGGACAGCATTAAACGCACTATCGTTCAAATTACAGGGGTCCCAGAAGAAGAAGAGAAAAAGAAAGGGACTGAGAAAATATTTGAAGAGATTATAGTTGAAACTTCCCTAATATGGGAAACGAAATAGTCAATCAAGTCCAGGAAGCTCAGAGGGTCCCATACAGGATAAACTCAAGGAGAAACATGCCAAGACACATATTAATCAAACTATCAAAAATAAATACAAAGAAAACATATTAAAAGCAGCAAGGGAAAAACAACAAATAACACACAAGGGAATCCCCATAAGGTTAACAGCTGAACTTTCAGCAGAACCTCTGCAAGCCAGAAGGGAGTGGCAGGACATATTTAAAGTGATGAAAGGGAAAAAACTACAACCAAGATTACTGTACCCAGCAAGGATCTCATTCAGATTTGACGGAGAAATTAAAATCTTAACAGGCAAGCAAAAGCTAAGAGAATTCAGTGCCACCAAACCAGCTTTACAACAAATGCTAAAGGAATTCTCTAGGCAGGAAACACAGGAGAAGGAAAAGACCTACATTAACAAACCCAAAACAATTAAGAAAATGGTAACAGGTACATACATATGGATAACAACCTTAAATGTAAATGGATTAAGTGCTCCAACCAAAAGACATAGACGGGCTCAATGGATACAAAAACTAGACCCGTACATATGCTGTCTACAAGAGACCCACTTGAGACCTAGGGACATACAGACTGAAAGTGAGGGGATGGAAAAAGATATTTTGTGCAAATGGAAATCAAAAGAAAGCTGGAGTAGCAATTCTCATATCAGACAAAATAGACTTTAAAATAAAGACTATTGCAAGAGACAAAGAAGGACACTACATAATGATCAAGGGATCAATCCAAGAAGAAAGTATAACAATTGTGAATATTTATGCACCCAACATAGGAGCACCTCAATACATAAGGCAAATGCTAACAGCCATAAAAGGGGAAAGAGACAGTAACACATTCATAGTAGGGGACTTTAACACCCCACTTTCACCAATGGACAGATCATCCAAAATGAAACTAAATAAGGAAACACAAGCTTTAAATGATGCATTAAACAAGATGGACTTAATTGATATTTATAAGACATTCCATCCAAAAACAACAGAATACACTTTCTTCTCAACTGCTCATGGAACATTCTCCAGGACAGATCATATCTTGGGTCACAAATCAAGCCTTGGTAAATTTAAGGAAATTGAAATCGTATCAGGAATCTTTTCTGAGAACAACGCTATGAGACTAGATATCAATTACAGGAAAAAATATCTGTAAAAAACACAAACACATGGAGGCTAAACAGTACACTATTAAATAACCAAGAGATCACTGAAGAAATCAAAGAGGAAATCAAAAATACCTAGAAACAAATGACAATGAAAACACAGTGAACCAAAACCTATGGGATGCAGCAAAAGCATTCTAAGAGAGAAGTTTATAGCAATACAATCCTACCTCAAGAAACAAGAAACATCTCAAACAACCTAACCTTACACCTAAAGCAGTTAGAGAAAGAAGAACAAAAAAACCCCAAAGTTAGCAGAAGGAAAGAAATCATAAAGATCAGATCAGAAATAAATGAAGGAAATGATAGCAAAGATCAGTGAAACTAAAAGCTGGTTCTTTGAGAAGATAAACAAAATTGATAAACCATTAGCCAGACTAATCAAGAAAAAAAGGGAGAAGACTCAAATCAATAGAATTAGAAATGAAAACAAAGTAACAACTGACACTGCAGAAATACATAGGATCATGAGAGATTACTACAAGCAACTCTATGCCAATAAAATGGACAACCAGGAAGAAATGGACAAATTCTTAGAAAAGCACAACCTTCCAAGACTGAACCAGGAAGAAAAAGAAAATATAAACAGACCAATCACAAGCACTAAAATTGAAACTGTGATTGAAAATCTTTCAACAAACAAAAGCCCAGGACCAGATGGCTTCACAGGTGAATTCTATCAACATTTAGAGAAGAGCTAACACCTATCCTTCTCAAAGTCTTCCAAAATATAGCAGAGGGAGGAACACTCCCAAACTCATCCTATGTGGCCATATCACCCTGATACCAAAACCAGACAAAGATGTCAGAAAAAAGGAAAACTACAGGCCAATATCACTGATGAACATAGATGCAAATATCCTCAACCAAATAGTAGCAAACGGAATTGAACAGCACATTAAAAGGATCAAACACCTTGATCAAGTGGGGTTTATCCCAGGAATGCAAGAATTCTTCAATATATGCAAATGAATCAATGTGATACACCATATTAACAAATTGAAGAATAAAAACCATATGATCATCTCAAGAGATGCAGAGAAAGCTTTCGGCAAAATTCAACACCGATTTATGATAAAAACCCTGCAGAAAGTAGGTATAGAGGGAACTTTCCTCAACATAATGAAGGCCATATATGACAAACCCACATCCAACATCGTTCTCAGTGGAGGAAAACTGAAACCATTTCCACTAAGATCAGGAACAAGACAAGGTTGCCCACTCTCACCACTATTATTCAACATAGTTTTGGAAGTTTTAGCCACAGCAATCAGAGATGAAAAAGAAATAAAAGGAATCCAAATAGAAAAAAAACAAGTAAGGCTGTCACTGTTTACAAATGACATGATACTATACATAGAGAATCCTAAATATGCTACCAGAAAACTACTAGAGCTAATCAAAGAATTTGGTAAAGTAGCAGGATACAAAATTAATGCACAGAAATCTCTTGCATTCCTATATCCTAATGATGAAAAATATGAAAGAGAAATTAAGGAAACACTCCCATTTACCACTGCAACAAAAAGAATAAAATACCTAGGAGTAAACTTACCTAAGGAGACAAAAGACCTGTATGCAGAATTCTATAAGACACTGATGAAAGAAATTAAAGATGATACAAACAGATGGAGAGACACACCATGTTCTTGGATTTGAAGAAGGAATGTTGTGAAAATGACTATACTACCCAAAGCAATCTACAGATTCAATGCAATCCCTGTCAAACTACCAATGGCATTTTTCACAGAACTAGAACAAAAAATTTCTCAATTTGTATGGAAACACAAAAGACCCAGAATAGCCAAAGCAATCTTGAGAACAAAAAACAGACCTGGAGGAATCAGGCTCCCTGACTTCAGACTTTACTACAAAGCTACACTAATCAAGACAGTATGGTACTGGCACAAAAACAGAAATATAGATCAATGGAACAGGATAGAAAGCTCAGAGATAAACCCACGCACATATGGTCACCTTATCTTTGATAAAGGAGGTAAAAATATACAATGGGGAAAAGACAGCCTCTTCAATAAGTGGTGCTGGGAAAACTGAACAGCAACCTGCAAAATATTGAAATTAGAACACTCCCTAACACAAACACAAAAATAAACTCAAAATGGATTAAAGACCTAAATGTAAGGCCAGACACTGTAAACCTCTTAGAGGAAAACATAGGCAGAACACTCTATGACATATATCACAGCAAGGTCCTTTTTGACGCACCGCCTAGAGAAATAGAAATACAAACAAAAGTAAACAAATGGGACCTAATGAAACTTAAAAGCTTTTGCACAGCAAAAGAAAGCATAAAGAAGATGAAAAGGCAACTCTCAGAGTGGGAGAATATATTTGCAAATGAAGCAACTGACAAAGGATTAATCTCCAAAATTTACAAGAAGTTCATGCAGCTCAATATCAACAACACAAACAACCCAATCCAAAAATGTGCAGAAGACCTAAATAGACGTTTCTCCAAAGAAGATATACAGATTGCCAACAAACACATGAAAGGATGCTCAACATCACTAATCATTAGAGAAATGCAAATCAAAACTACAATGAAGTATCACCTCACACTAGTCAGAATGGCCATCATCAGAAAATCTACAAACAGTAAATGCTGGAGAGGGTGTGGAGAAGAAGAAACTGACTTGCACTGTTTGTGGGAATGTAAATGGATACAGCCACTATGGAGAACAGTATGGAGTTTCCTCAAAAAACTAAAAATAGAACTACTGTATGACCCAGCAAATCCCACTACTGGGCATATACCCTGAGAAAACCATAATTCAAAAAGAGTCATGTATCACAATGTTCATTGCAGCTCTATTTACAATAGCCAGGACATGGAAGCAACCTAAGTGTCCGTCGACAGATGAATGGATAAGGAAAATGTGGCACATATATACAATGGAATATTACTCAGCCATAAAAAGAAACGAAATTGAGTTATTTGTAGTGAGGTGGATTGACTTGGAGTCTGTCATACAGAGTGAAGTAAGTTAGGAAGAGAAAAACAAATACCACATGCTAACACATATATATGGAATCTAAAAAAAAAAAAAGTTCTGAAGAACCTAAGGGCAGGACAGGAATAAAGATGCAGACGTAGAGAGTGGACTTGAGGACGGGGGGACGGGGAAGTGTAAGCTTGGACGAAGTGAGAGAGTCGCATGGATATATATACACCACCAAATGTAGAACAGCTAGTGAGAAGCAGTTGCATAGCACAGGGAGATCAGCTCGGTGCTTTGTGACCACCTAGGGTGGTCGGATTGGGAGGATAGCGTGGAGACGCAGGAGGCAGGAGATATGGGGATATATGTATATGTATAGCTGATTCACTATGTTATAAAGCAGAAAGTAACCCACCATTGTAAAGGAATTATACTCCAATAAAGATGTTAAAAAAAAGATTAATAGTGATTTTGTCGTTAATGAATAAGTATTTTGTATTCACTAATTGATAAATATTTTATGGGGTTATACCTTGGGATGAAATATCCTGTTCCCGTTAAATTTTTACCCATTAATGTAAGCATCCATTGATCATTTTGCCTGAATTATTACTCTGATAGTTACCAAATGACAATTTTCTAACTTTTATTATTCTGTATTTATTAGTTGGTATTCTAAGGTACAGTTTTTCCCTCTCTCCCATTTATTTTTTATTCATTCGTTTGTGTCAGTATGAATTACTAGATTATAATTTTATTTAATGAGTTATAATCTATGATTGTCAATAGTTATTTTGATTCTCATATTTTCCCTGATTTTGGCAAGCATGGGTATGGGTGTTTGGGAGACTAGAGACAGGTGGAAGGAGGGAACCCTTTCAAGCTAGCCTTCTGTAATTTTGACACGTTCCCAAGATTTTTGAGCACTTTCTTACTTTCTAGAACCACAAGATGTTCCTGACTCATCTTGTATTTTCGTTGTCCTAGCCCTGGAATCCTCTATCTTTCCAATGGGCTCTGATTCCTTTTATCAGAGAATATTAATATGATCATTGCTACTGGTATATCATGGATTCTAGACCCACTTGGTGGAAGTAGCTAGGAAATGTATTCATGTACACACCTTCACAGACTCACATAAATTATATCGATCTGTATGAAATGTCATGAGTTCACATTGATACATCCACCAACCCAACATCCTTTCCATATTTGAAACTCTTTTCTCTGACAGTGAGAAATCTGGGTCCCGTTATCCTCAATATATTTGCTTATTTACTAAATAACCCTGTATGTAACCACTCCTAGCCCATATGGTGTCTTTGTATGAAGTAGAAAAATATGTCCCTTCTGAGTAAATTCCACGTGTCCCAGGATGCATGGCTTTTTGAGTGAGAAGCTGGATTTCAGGCCCCGCTAACCCCTCAGCTGGTTGCCTTTGTGCAGTGAACAACATTCATAACCTACAGCAACCCTGTCACTTTCAGTCTGTCTGCCTGACAGTTGTTCCTTAATTCTTCTTTTAGTATAATTAAAATTTATGTGTGACACTGACAGAAATGGCACAAATAAAAAGCAATTTGAGTCCAATAAGCTATTTTATTTTATTTTTAGCTAACTAGTATTTATAGGTATTTACTTTTACCTAGTCTAGTGTGTGGTTTCTTCAAAGTTACTCGTATTCTTAGGAATAGAGGGCTCTATAACTCCTCTCCGCTAAGCCCTGATGTTACTGTAGCTGGCACATGGCATACGTTTGGGCTGAGAAGGTTTAGAAAAGATAAAGTTAGGGGGAAAGCTCTGACAAATAAACAAGGTTGGGAAGATGTGACATATTGGGATGGGGAGAGAGAGTACTAAATATACCCATCTGATAATATATAGATGGAAGTTGAAGGGACCGTGATTGGTCTATAGAGAATTTTAAGGGGATTATGCAATTCTTTAATTTCTTCCTTTTCCAGTTTTCTGATAAGCACTCAAATAGAGGGAAAGAAATTTTTTATTGTCCAACTTTAATGTTATTGCCTTCTTGAAATCTTCCGTAATGTCTACTGTATCTCCATAGTCCTAGCCTCAAATCATGGCAGAAATTTGGTTATGAGGTGACACAAACCTGAGATAGAGTGGAGAGGAAAGAGTCATCTAGGATCAAAGAGGGCACAGTGACAACAGTAAAAAATAGCTAGTACGTATTGGGCACTTACTTTGTGCCAAGCACTGTTCTATATGCTTTCCACGTGTTCCCTCATTTTAGCTCATAACTGCACGATAAGTAAGGTATTATGACTGTCATCCCTGTGGCACAGAGGAGGTAAAAGACTCAGAGATGTTGAGTAACTTGCTCAGGGTCAGATGGTTATTGAGGGGTGATGTGCATTCTCCAACCAGCAAGTAAACCCAGGTAGCCTGACCCTGGGGCTTAATAAGTGTACTGTGCTGCCTCTGCCAGTGGGCAGGGGAACTGAGGTCACCCAGTAGTTACCTTTCCTCCAGGAATCCTTGACTGTCTAGAAGCAAAGTTGGTTTTCAGAGGCCGACCAAGCATGGATATGGATGTTTGGGGGGCTGGAGGCAGGTAATGAGAGGGTGTTTCCAATGACAGAACGAGGGCTAGACAGAGACAAGTGGGTGCTTTTGAAGAGGAGAATCTCTAAATATTTAATATTTTAGAAGGTTCAGGGAGAAACTGATTTTCTGGTAGTAAAAATGGTGTGCCTCTTTATGTTAAAAATGAGACTACTCAGTGTATCCTAACAATTTTATTTATTTAGAATTGTCTAGGAATTATGATTGTTCAGAATCAGATCAGCTTTGGGGGAGGTATATTAAAGTGTTCATATTTTTTTTTGATAGGTAAGAAGTGGATTTATTTAGAGAGAAACACACTCCACAGACAGAGTGTGGGCCATCTCAGAAAGTGAGAAAGGCACCAGGGTATGGGGTTGTCAGTTTTTATAGAACTGGGTAATTTCATAGGCTAATGAGTGCTATTTTCATAGGCTAAAATTGCTGGAGGAGTATTCCAGCTATTTTAGGAAGGGGCAGGGATTTCCAGGAATTGGGCCACCGCCCACTTTTTGATCCTTATGGTTGGTCTTGGAACTGTCATGGCACCTGTGGGTGTGTCATTTAGCTTGTTGATGTGAGTGTATACTGAGGCTCAAGGTCTAGTGGAAGTTGACTTGTCCGCCATCTTGGACCCATTTGGTTCTGATCAGTTTATGTCATGTCCTCGGGCTATGTCATTCTTTCAAAGGTTGTGCCCTGCCTCCTTCCCTCCTGTTTTATTTCCCCCTCAGAGAGTTTACTCCCATATTCTTATGGGAAGCAGAAGGGTGATGGTCTGTCTTCGGTAACTGCTTCAAGGCTGAGTAGGGGCATCAACCTTGTCTGTCAGGGAGTAAAAATCTCCGATGCCTGATCTAGGGGCTCCAGGGGCAGGGCAGCTCCTTGTTTTAAGTCAGTATGGGCTGGAATCCTCACATAGCCATCATCTTGGTGTGGAACTGTTGTAATTGTTTCCATAGCCTTTCTGTGAATCTCTTTGATGATGAAGCACTTTTTGTAACAGCATCAGAGTACAAAAATATCTATAAATGACAAAAGACTTAAAAGTCATGGTTAAACATCTGATTACAGTGTAATCGATAAAGAAACTTGGTCACAATAACCAGAATTACGAATTATTACATTTAACTTAACATACCAAATAATCCTAGTTATATATTTCTCTTTAAGATACCTCAGGGGACCTATAAAGTACCCTAAAGTTAGCTGGAAATCAAAAGAAACTTAATTAAAATTTGATATTTGGGAAGTTTGTCAAAAAGTTTTAAAATACTTGATCAAATAAGATCATAGGTCACTGTGAGACAATACTTACTCCTTAACCAAAGTTACAAAAGATCTCAAAAGCAAATACAAGTCACTTAAAGGCAAAGAAACTCACACAATCTGTTGTCAAAAGCAGCATTTCAAGAATACTTTGGAGGAAGAAACCAAATCCAGTCTTGTGCTGGCCCATTCCTAACAAAATCCATTTACCCAACTAAATTCAATCCAGTCTTAGAAAATTCTGATCATGCGTAACTCTTTTCAGTATTTTTCATTCTTCACACCTTCTCTTACTAAAAACACATATCTTACTTTTCTTAAAAGTTTTTTTCACATTGAATTACTTCTCTTGTTGACAAATTTGTAACAGATAGAATAAGGTCTTATTTGACCTCTAATAAACCTAGGTACAACAGAAGTAATATAGTTAGCATTGATGACTCTAACACGCCTATATTAATCAAACCAACAAGTTTAAGCCACCTTCAATAGCAGATATCAGTTTAGTATTAAATATTTTCCAGATGACATGAACCTGAAATTTATTCTGGCCAGATTGTTTTCTATTTCTGAGTATTTCCATAAGGGCTTAATTTTAAAAAAACAATTAAGTAGAGCTCTTTTACGATTAATTTTTGGCAATACCATATACCTACAACGCACATATAGATACATATGAACACACAAACAAACACAGAGGCCTCATAGTTCCCATTCCAAAATTTCAGCCCTAAGTCAGGTACAACATAAAAGCCATCAGTTACAAGGGGTTGGATTCAAATTGGGCTTCTAGCAGATGGAACAGATCAATCTAGCAGATGGAACTAGTGTTTACAGACAAGACACTTAAGATTTCTATTTATCCTTGACAAGTCAAGTTCTAAATTACTTTACCCTCTTCTTAAAATTTGCAGTTTAAAAAGATGGCAGAGAGAAGAGTTCCTGAGAAGACCAGATAGGACATTTGCATCTCAAAGGTACAGGCAAGTTCCTCCTGAGATGACTTTGTTTCCCCTTTGTTTAATATTTACAAGCCTCTTAAGATAAATAGGGGAGGTTTGAGGAGTGGTAAAAGGATTCCTGGGTTTTGGATTATTTTTGGAGCCACACCTCTGGCCCTATAAAGACTACATTTGTAAGACAAGGACAGTTTTGTTTTCTTTGTCAAAGAATTGGGTGGTTACCTCAAGGATACTGAAGGACTGACATACCCATTCACCTAAGTTGGAAAGTTTTACTTTTCCTCATTTAGCTGAGGGGAGAAGGCCTCTTCCAGAATTCCTGTCAGGCTCTGAATATCAGCTATGGTCAGTTTAGTCAGACCAGTGGCCTCCTATTTTGATAATCTACTTACAAACATTTTTGAGGATCTTCCCTAGGTTTAAGAAATTTGTACCTTATATTTAGACACTGTGTAACCCTTTTTACTTAATAATCACCAGCTGGATATCTTTGGCTAAGCCCAGAACCTCGATATTCCACATTCCAGGGTCTACTATGGCTTCTATTTTAGCTTCAGATTTTATCTGTTCTTTTTTGCTTTTTGTTAGAACCATTTGGTGATGAGGGTGGTTCCCTTGCCCCTCGAGAAACAGAGTGACCCCTAACATAGTTAATAAATCACTTCCCACTAAAGGGATGGGACAGTCAGGCACAAACAGAAAGGCATGTAATAACAGCTGGCCGTTGATCTTGCACAAAAGGAGTTCCAGGGAAGTGTGCCTGTGTCTCTTCCCTGACAACCCAATTACATATTCCTTATGATTGCCAGAGTTTCCAGTCCTTTGGGTTAAGATCAAGAAGGTTGCACCAGTGTCTATAAGAAATTCTATCAAGTGGCCCGCCACATCAATGACCACCCAAGGCTCGACATTAGTTATGTAGTTGGTATCTCTAGGCAGAGCCACTTTCGGCTTTGGGCCCCTTCAGTCTTCTGATTGCAAAACCATCAATAGCCGAGGGGCCCCCTTCGCTCTCTGGCATCTGGGGCATTCCCTCTTCCAATGCCCTGGCTGTATGCAAAGGGCACATCGATCACAATCCTCACTCCAGTGCCCTTTTTGTCCACACAGGGTATGCTGGCCTTGTGTGGGTACCCATGGGCCTTGTGGTCTGCCAGGGCCAGATTGGTCCAGAAAAACCGGCTTCCCCTTTAGTGGTCTCTGAGTGGACAAAGCCACTGCAATCATTTGGGCCTTTTTCATATTTCTCTGGGTGCGTTCAGTCTTTTTGGCCATATCCCTATTACTGAAAACCAAATAAGCCAATTGGGACAAAACAATCACTGGAGTCTGAGGACCAGCAGTTGCTTTCTGAATTTCACGCCTGATGTCTGGGGCAGACTGAGCTATGAAATGCATAGTCAAAAGGACCTGTACCTAGCAGGAGGAGGGATCCACGTTTGTTCAGGATCCATGGCCCTGTAGGGTGGGTCAGTTAAAATGTCCACTGTGTCCTTCCTAGAGTTATCCCTCTGAGCTATACACACCTTAAATTCCTTTTGGATTTCATTGCCTAGATGCAAGGCCATGAAAATTTGAATATACGGTACTTCACTTCATTTTAAATTTCCTAACTCATATTGTGGCCAAACCTGATTACATAACCTAATAAGTTTTTTCCTTTTAATTCCTGTTGTCCACATCTTTCCCAATCCCAGAGTATATGGCCCAGAGGGGTATTGGTTGGGATTGATGCAGCCTGACCCACTTCATACAAGCCTGAGGTGACGTCTCTAACTCCCAGGCTATCCAAAATTCCACTCTTAAGTCAAAATCCACTGCGCAATTTGGTCAGAAGATTTGCACTTATGATTTTAGACGCTATCCTTTCCAAGGTAGTCTCCCAGCCAGTGTTAGTTCCCAAAAAGTCGCAAAAAAAATGTCACAGAAGACATCCCCAACAGTGTTGACGATGAGCAGGAGTTGGTCTAGCTATCAGTTGGGAATAAAGGGTCAGCATTTGTAAGGGTCAGAGGGAGAGGAGTAAAAGCAATAAAGAGTACACCTTGGTGGTCACACAGGTCTTCTGGGGTTAACAGAAGAAAGAAAGAAATAGAGCAGGAATGAATAAGAACACAAGAATGTAGGAGAAAAACCTCAGAGTCAAGGAGAAGAGTATAGAGATTAACAATTCTGTCCTGGACCTGCTGTTGGATATGCATAAGTATATGGGGTTGACCTGCCAGTCAAAAATGAGCAGACAGCAGCAGAGCTTCCTCCCCAGTGTGCCTGGTTTGTGGCATCCCATGGGCCTCTGTAGGACCAAGACCTAACTCTCAAACATTTTCTTACCTTATCACTGTCCCTTCGTGGTCACCAGCTGAAATCGTGCACCTCAGATTGAGACTTGAACCCACACGGCCGGGACTCAAACCCGGCCAAAACCCAGACTGGGATTCAAACCCACACTGCTGGGACTCGAACCCAGCCAAAACCCAGATTGGGACTTGAACCCACGCTGCCAGGACTCAAACCCAGCCAAAACCCACAGTCTTCCAACTGAGATCACACACCTGGTTTCAGGACTTAATGAAGCTCAGGTTCTTGATGTCTCATCGCAGAAAGAATTCAGTGAGAGGCAAAGTAATAGGTAAGAAGTGGATTTATTTAGAGAGAAACACACTCCACAGACAGAGGGCGGGCCATCTCAGAAGGTGAGAAAGGCCAAGTGTTTACATTTGAAATAATAAAACGAATCCCTCATTCCCAGTGAACGGCACTGCACCGTGAACTATTTGGTTTTAACTGGCTGGTCTCAGAGTTGGTGGTGTATCCAGTAGTTTCACCGTATACTTTGCACATGCAAAAAATGAAAATGCTCACCTTGGATTGGCTAACGCCAGTTGAGAACACTTTTTAAATTTCTATTCCAATGTGTTAACGTTGTTTTCAGCGGGTCCCACTTACATTTTGCCAGTTATTTAAAGGATTCATGTAGAAACCTGAGTTTTCAGGTGCCATATTACTATTTTTCTAATGTTTTATCATCCCTTATAGATTGGTATCCCAAGCAGCTAGAGCTAGAACAGGTTATAGCAGGCTGTAAGAAGTCTCAATGTTAATCTCTTCTAACAAACTCATGAAAGTTTGAATCCTTTCCTTAGATATGATCAGTAGGCTGAGCAACCTTAGCAGCTGTGGTGAGCAGTGAAGTGAAACACTGGCTGAGAGTTTGAACTTCTTGACATGTTATGTCTCTTCTAAACATTAGAGTCTGTGAGTTTACAACTTTGTATATGGATGACCCAGGACCAGGAAAAAGTGCCTCAGGGAAATTTCTGGGACTAGTTTAGTGTATGAAATCCAGTGATCATGTGATGAACAGGTGAGATAGAGATGAGCTAGGCAGCTCCACATTCATGGATGTTGAAATCTATTTGGTAAATATGTGGGTGATATTTATCACAGACAAAAGCAGGGAGAATGAATTCCCATGTAGTTGGTCTAGGAAGATTGTGCCCCGTAATTCTTCTCAAGACTTATCTTCATCCAGCCGTCATCTTCAGGCAGCTGCATCAACATCATCACCATCATCACCACCACCATCATTAGAATTGGCAATTTTTGAGACTTCTAATGTGCCAGCTTCTGCTTACACTTATACTTGTGATTTCTTTCCTTGATTTTTCAGTATCTGAGGATTTATCTTTATTTTGAGACCATAGATGTATTTTTAAATGTTTATTTATATTTCTCAACATATATGTGTTGAAAGTGAGGAGAAGAATCAGTTAATTACAGCTCAGTTTGCCATGTTGATGGCAATCTCCCACAGAAATTCGTTTATCCATTCAACAATTATTTAGTAATTGCCTCCTATGTGGCGGGTACCACTTTACGTGTTAGGGATAAAAGGGACAAAGATCCTGGCCTTCATGAAGCTTAGATTCCTATAGAAATCTACTCAGCACTTACTATGTGCCAGGAGACTATTCCAGGCTTTACATCTATTAACTCATTGGATCATCACAGTCATCCTGTGAGAGAAGTGTCATTATTGTATCCATTTTACAGATGAGGAAACTGAGACATACAAAGGTTAAGTCACTTGCCCAAGGTCATGCTGATAGTATAAGAGCTAGGCAGTGCAGATGCCATGTCCATGGCTTAACCACTATACCGTACAGCCTTTCTGTATGTGAATCTATGCCTAGAATGTGGTGGGCTCTTGATATTTATTTGGTGAATGATGAAATGATTGAATGACCACACTGTACTATATCACCTGTAGTTTGTCTATCCCCTAGCAGATTCTGAGTTCTTTGAGGATAGGAACAATGTCTTCTTTTACTTTGTCTATAGTGCCAAAGACAGGGCCTGCATGGAGTACCTGCTCAGTAAAATATTGAACACTGGAATGAATGAACTGCCAGATGGTTCCTGGAATGACAATGATTCTCAACTTTAACATGCATAAGAGTAACCTGGGAGTCTGGCAAAATGGAGGCTGCAGGATTGACCTCAGGTCTTGGAATCTTCATTTTTAATGGGCCCCAGAGGTGGTCTGAGTACCTTCCTCTGACCACACTGTGTAGGGGCTGTCAGTGAATAACTGAGAGCCATGGAGCACCACGGTTGGTTGGTAGGTCACTGAAGTCTTGACAGTTTGGAAGCTTTGAAGCCTCATTTTAGAGAAAACCCTTGAAAACCAGCAAGGAGTGATTTAGTCCCCAGGGAACCCAGGGAAATTGCCTTCGATACATAGTGACTCAGACCTGTGGAGTGTCAAGTCTAAGATTTGATGTTCCACAGATTGTCATAAAGAGATACATTCTGCCCATGTAACATTGCTGAGCAAGGCACCTACAGGTTTATCAGAACACATCCCAATTCTTGTCATAAGTGATGGTTTGAACAGCAATGTTGATATTTGGAAGTCTTGGTGTAGGCAACATCAGAGAACAGAAGTTTAAATCGTGGAAGGCTATTATATAATAAAATGAACCATGGGTAAAGAATCCTTTCTCTTAACTGGTCCCCATTGTTTTCATCTGCTAAATGAGGTTGAATTAAATGATCTCTGAAGGTCTTTCCATAATATTTGTAATAATATTTGTCATTTATTGCATGCCTACTGTGTGCCATGTGCTATTTTGGGACTTTACTTTTTTTTTTTTTTTTTTTTCCTGTACGCGGGCCTCTCACTGTTGTGCCCTCTCCCATTGCGGAGCACAGACTCCGGACACGCAGGCTCAGCGGCCATGGCTCACGGGCCCAGCTGCTCCGCGGCGTGTGGGATCTTCCTGGACCGGGGTACGAACCGGTGTCCCCTGCCTCGGCAGGCGGACTCTTAACCACTGCGCCACCAGGGAAGCCCGGGACTTTACCTTTATTGTTTCTAGTAGCTAATTCTCAGACTAATGTAACAATATTGTCATTACGCTCCCAGAGAGATGTGTTATTTTTTAATCTAATATTTATTGATAGCTTCCTGTGTGCCAGGCATCAGGCTAGACACTGAGTACTTTGCCAGGCACTGAAGCATAAGGTGCCCAGTGTCACAAAGCTAGGAAGTAGTAGGGTGGGAATCCACCTCAGGTATGTTAAACTGAAGTCTAAGCTCTTTCTTGTTGCTCTCACACATTTCTTCTAAGACTCCATGTCTATAAAGTATGTGTGAGATCACTGACATTTTTTTCCTAATTCCTGTGCTATAGTGATTCCTGTAGGTACACATTAGAATCATCCACAACTCTACTTCAAACTGATTAGATAACTATCTCTAGGGGAGGAGAAAGGGAGGGGAGGGAAAAATCAATGTCTTGTTTTAACAATTCCCCAGGTGATTCAAATGTGCTTCCAGAATTGAACACCAAATACTATACATTCTAATTTTTAAAAAACACATTTATTTTTAATTGATGTAAAGTACACAACATAAAATTTACCATCTTAACCATTTTTAAGTGTACAGTTTAGTAGTGTTAAGTACATTCACATTGTTATGCAGCTAATCTCCAGAACTCTTTTAATCTTCCCAAACAGAAGCTCTGAACCCACTAAACGATAATTGCTCATTCCCCCGCCTAGCCCCTAGCAACCGCCATTCTATTTTCTGTCTCTATTAATTTACCCATTCTAGGTACTTGATATAAGTGGATTACACTATTTGTCTTTTTGTGACTGATTTATTTCACTTAACCTAGTGTCCTCAAGGTTCATCCGTGTTGTATCATGTGTCAGAACTTCCTTTTTAAGACTGGATAATACTCCATTGTATGTATATTCCACATTTTGTTTAGCTATTCATCCATCAATGGACATTTCCAACTTTTGGCTATTGTGAACAAATGCTACTATGAACATGGGTGTATAAATATCTGTTCAAAACCCTGATTTCAATTCTTTTGAATACATACCCAGAAGTGGAATTGCTGGATCATATGGTAATTCTATTTTTAATTTTTTGAGGAACTGCCACATTGTTTTCCACAGCGGCGGCACCATTTTACATTCCCAGCAGTGCCCAAGGGCTCCAATTTCTCCACACCCTCATCAACACTTGTAAGTTTCTATTTTTTGATGGTAACCATCCTAAAGGGTATGAGGTGGTAGATTCTAGTTTTTAAATCCAATTATATTTATGTGGGAGAGCCTATCACTTAGTTTTAGTTTTAGTTATTTGTCTCTAAATCTTTAAATGATTTCACTTTCATTTTGCATTATTTTTCTTCCCACATTTGGAGAATCTCTCCAGATTCAGTATTGACCACTTTTCTCAGAACTACGGGAAGGGGTTGATGTTGAGGAGGTACTGGATGGGATCTCTGCTTTCTAGTTGCTTATGATATCTGGCTGGGAGCTTGCCTGTAGCCTTACTGGATTTTTGTCCTGGTTCAAGTCATACCTGCTCCTAACTGGTGGCTAATTTGTTCAAGTCCTTGAAAGATGGAGATAGCTAAATACACACTGTAGCCAAGTGAAGTGTGAGAAGCTATTCCATGTAGAATAAGTAGAGTGAATTGTGGAGCTCAGAATGGGTATAGTATTTTGGAAGGAAGACTGGTCTGATTAGAACTAAAATTCATGTCGGTAAAAGGTGGGAAATAATGTCAGATCAGTCAAAGCCAGATTTGGCAGGATCTTGAAAGTCAGGTGGGGCATTTGGAATTGTTGGGGCAGGTTGCAGGGCTGTCAATCAGGGCAGTGTACGACAGGCCATTAGCAGTGTCTGCATTGGTGGGATGGAGAGGAGGATGCTGTACCAGGTGAGTGGTCACATAGACAAGAGCATCATCAAGAATGCTAGACTAGAAAGGCAAATCTAAAAGTTATCTTCAAAGGAGAAATTGTAAGCTTTGACGATAGGTTGAATATGAGAACTCTGAGAGGGAGAAGCAGCTTCTTTTAAAACTATGAACATTCTGGGGATGAAGTGTTATCTTTTCAAAGGAGATTGTAGTTGTGGGGAAAGAGCCCCAATATTGATATTAGGCTTATATTTGACTGCAAGAGACAGAAACTCCAAAATATCAATGACTTAAATAAGATGGGAGTTTATATTTCTGTCGCTAAAACAAAGTCCAGAAATGAGAAGACCACAATTCAAATAACTGGCCAGGGTTCCCATGGTCACATCAGCCTCCTTGTTGACAAAACCAGACTCATCCTCCTGCCTACCTTTGCTCCTTCTCCTCCTTTCACTTTCATTGACTGTTAAAATCCAGGCTTTATCCCATTTGATTCCCCACAATCAGCCATGAGTAAATGCCATTGTACATCTGCCATGTGTCTTTTTTTTTTTTTTTTTTTTGCGATACGCGGGCCTCTCACTGTTGTGGCCTCTCCCGTTGTGGAGCACAGGCTCTGGACGCACAGGCTCAGCGGCCATGGCTCACGGGCCCAGCTGCTCCGCGGCGTGTGGGATCTTCCCGGACCGGGGCACAAACCGGTGTCCCCTGCATCGGCAGGCGGACTCTCAACCACTGTGCCACCAGGGAAGCCCAGCCATGTGTCTTTGATCTCCGCTTTCATTCATCCTCTCCCACTTCAGCCCTGGCTTCAGCTCTCTCCTTTGGACCTTTACCACAACCTCCTCAAATTGTCTTCCAGTCTCTCCTCTAATCCATCCTTCTCATGGCTGCCAAGTTAGCCTTTCCAGAGCGCACATCACTCCTGACTCACAGCCCTTTGATGATCTCTGCTGTAGCTTCTAGAATAGTTAGAAAATTTCAGCTTGACATTCAAGGCTCCAGGTCAGTTAGCTAAAATCTTGCCTCCTAAAACAATGGCTTAATTTCATTTTAACATCCTCGTTTTAATCTCATCTAATTTTCAAAACACTTTAAGGGAGATGACTTTTAGGTAAATTTCTCTTTAAGAGAATTAATGATAAGGAGAAACCACTTTTGTTGAAGTGTTTTCACATTCAAGGCCAAATAACAAGCTGACTGCGCTCTACTTTTTTCAAATGTAGTCCAATTTTGTCTTATTAGATCAAGTCTATGTTCCTAGTTTACCAAAGATCTGTGAGTTTTTTGGATTCTCTTTTGGTCCCTGCAAGTCAGAATTAGGAAGTTAGATCTAAGAAGGGTGGGCCTGCCACCCAGAAACAGGCCTGGCTGAGGGGCTGGAGGAGCCTGAGAGCTCATGCTTTTGTGAAGTGTGCCCTGCCCCAGATGATGCTGGGAAAGAGATATGATCTTCCCCCTCTGTTCGGAGGAGGGAGCAAAGGATGGGCAATGGGAAGGGTATTTGTGTTTTAGGGCAGCATCTCTCTGGGCCTGACTTGAAATGGATGTCTCAGCTGTAATGCTTACTCTTATGTGACTGTGGCGTTTTGTCTTACATCTCTGGCCTCAGTTGCCTAATCCATGAAATGGAGACTAATCATAGGAATCCCCCCCGCTTCCTTCTACTGTTGTTACCAAGTTCAAAGATGCTGGATTTGAAACACTTTCTAACTTTATCTAGGTTGTGGGAGTTTTAATACTTCCTCTGTTCATTTTCTATTGCTTCTGTTACAAGCTACCACCAAGTAGATGGTTTAAAACAACGGCAGTTTCTTCTCTCTCAGTTTGGGAGGCTAGCAGTACAAAATCAAGGTGTCAGCAGGCCCGTACGCTCTCCAAAGGCTCTTGAGAACTGTTCTCCCTTTCTTCTTCCTGGCTTCTGGCAGGTGCCAGAAATCTTTGGCATTCCTTGGCTGGTAGAAGGATCGCTCCAGTCTCTGCCTCTGTAGTCATATGCTGTTCTTCCTGTGTGTCTGTGTCTCTGTTTTCTCTTCTTTTACAGTATGATCTCATCTTAGCTAATTACATCTCTAAGGACCCTATTTCCAAATAAGGTCACATTCCGAGGTTCCAAGTGGACATGAATTTAAGGGGGGCAGTATTCAACATAGTACACCCCGTTACTGTCTGTTTTTAGAACAAAAATAGCACAGGCTAAGGGCTTAGCACAGCACTGCTATAGAAAGTGCAATGAATGGGTGCCATTACTTCGGTTGGTGTTGTTGCACTATTTACCCTTCCTCCTTCGTGATCCCCCTCTCCCCGTCCCTACCTCAGCACCACACACTTGGGCTTTGATCTGCTAAGACTCCTCTCCCCAGGCATGAAATGATCAGGTAACAGTGAATCTAAAATTCTCTTCTATAGAGGAAAAATGTGTTTATTTTTGCAGGGAGAGAGTAAGAGGGAATGCTGGTAAGGTGCCTCATTAAAATAATCAGTGAATTGAAAATGGGAGGGGTATTAAGGATCAAGCTGGCCTAGGCAAAAATATTTTGGGCCCTCTAACAACTATACATCCCAACTAAACTCATGTTTAACAAACAGTTGAGCTGGCACCTTTGTGTATCTGTAGTCTGTGTAGTGAGGGTAGGAATGGTTTCAAAAGGGGCAGAAGGAGCCATCCAGGGGTATGGAAATTGACTCAAGGAGACATGGGAAGGAGGCAGCCCAAGGTGGATAGGTGGAAAGGACACAGATGCCCAGGGTCTAGTCCTGGCTCTGCCTCTGACTCCATGTCAGATTTTGGGCAGGTCACTTCTTCCTCTGTCTGGGTTGCAGTTTCCTCATCTGTAAAATAAGGGGGTAGGCCATGAGAGCTCTGGGAACACACACCTGTGAGGGGCTTGGAGAGGAGGAGGTGATAAAGAGAGCCACAAGAGAGCTCTGCTGTGGGGGTTAGGAGAAGTCACCTTCCTCTCATGCCACTTGTAAAAATTGGGCATTCACGGCAAGATGCTGCATGATATAGAAACTTCTCTCATTTATTTTTCTCATGTGATCTTCAGAACAACTCTGTGAGGTAGGTGTATTAGGTGTTTATATTCCTATTTTACAGATGGGGAAACAAGTTTGAAGCAGGGTGTCCTGACTACAAATGCAGTGTTGTTTCCAAGATGCCGCAATGGTGCCTCTTGGCTCAGTGCCAGCTCACTCCGGGAGTGAAGATGAGTTCCTGGGCTCCAAGTCACCCAACACGATGCCACACGTCATGCATGCCCTGTGAATAGCTCTTGGTGGTGAGTGATTCAGACCTTGGGGTGGAAGGAGAAACCAATGAACAGGGCGCAGTTCAGCTAACACCTACTGCTGGGTGCCAGGTACTGCCCTTGGCTCTGTGGACTCAGGAGTGAACAAAACAGATACGGTCACTGTCCTCAAGAAGTTCAGAGTCTCTCAGGAAGACAGACACTCAACCAATAATTACCAAAATTTAATGGAACAAGTAGAAGCGTGAGATATGCTGTAGAGGAGAGATTCCTGGTGCTTTGGGTGGGAACACTGAATAGGTCCCCTGACTCTGGGTGCAGCCAGGGAAGGCTTCCCTTAGGAGGTGAGGCTGTGACTGAGACTTGTCAGAGGAAAGGAGGTTGGGCTGTTGCTGGCACTGAGGGTGGACCCAGAAGTTACAGGAAAGCTGGAAAGAAGACCAAAGCAAACTTTTACTTCTTTTGTTGTAACTCCAACTTCCCTAAAGGACACCTTGAAAAAAAGAGAAAATGGTTTCAGGAGCTGTTATTTTTTGCTACCTCACACTCAAAACTGGGCTCAGTGAAGTTTAATGTGAGACTTTTAATGCTCTGTGCATTAATTAATTACTCACCTCACAGTACATTAAATGTAAAATGCATTTAACGTAAAATCAAAGGCTCTAGTTCCTTGAATGGACTCCAGGCCTTTGTTTCTACTTGTGAGGCACGTCCATTTGCATTGGTCCTCAGAGATTTAGGGACTGGTCTTTTCCTCACCTTAGAAGCCAGAGAGTGTATCCAAGGGGTAAGAGCATGAGTGGACTTGAGTGTTGGGTGGATAAGCAGTAGCTTCGCTGCCATTCTTTCCCCTCTCTGCTAACACCCCTTCCTGGGCTTCTCATGCTGTGAAGTCCACTCCTGATCACTCCTTCTCCTTCTTGGTCAAGGCCAGCTCAGGAAATCATGGTGTAGACAGACACTAGAAACGTAATCTAAAAAATCTTACGTTGCCTAGGTTCTTTTCCTTATTAACTGTGTGGCCACAGTTTCCTCACCTGTAACATGGAGATGATAATGCCTACTTCATAAGATTAGTCCTTTATATTTTCCAGGTTTTGCATTCTATAGATGTAGCGACAAGACTAAGAGAATTAGGTGATTTGTGCAAAGTTATGCAGCTAGTAGCCACAATCAGGAATACAGCCCAGGTCTCCTATCTCTAAATCTAGTGCTCTTTCCACTAGCAAAACTTCAGCCATGGCTCATTAATGTGTCATGAATGTGTAGTCTTTGCTATGCTAAAATGTCGATCTCCTGGAGTGACCAGGTAAGGCCTAGGCTGGAGGAAAAAAAAATTCAGAAGCCCTGCACATAGGGCACTATAGTAAAAAAAAAAAAAAAAAACAACCTTCGGACTTGCTTGTTTTGCTGTTATGTGACATCGTTGGTCATAGCTTTAATTTTTTTGTTTTGTGCCAGTTCATTGGTTGGAAGCAGAATTTTCTATGAGAACGTTGCCCTAGGAGTGTCATGCTCTGCATGTTAAATGACACAGACTAGGTCTGTGGTATGCTCAGAACTCCCCTTCCCTTTGTGCCGGGCAGCTGAAGGTCACGTGTCCCTGATCTCAACTCTTGCCTCCTGAAGTTGCCATGCAGTCACCACGCTGGCCATCCTAGTGTCAGATTCAGATTATAACATGGTCTCAAGGAATCACTGCCATCTCTCTTATTTCCATGACCTCAATTCCAAATTCATCAGGAATAGCCGCTTGGCTTCCACTGTCCTTGCATGGACTCTGTTACATTTCATGGAAATGTATGGATGAGTGAGTCGGTATATTCTTATTTTTTCTCTTCACTGTTAATTCCCTTAAAAAAATAAAAGGGTAGGAGAAGTGTAAGCATTTTGAAAGAGACAGCTAATCAATACACATTATTCTCCAAACATTCTAGGAAATTCAAGGAAATTATAAAGTACCTCCTAAAGGCTCTTCAGTTATCTGTATGCCTGCCCTTCAGATAGAAAGTTTCCTCTTGGCACATAAAGAAGTCAAATTAGGCCCAGAAGAGACTATCCTTGTTGGAGCGTGAATGTCAAAGAAACAATCTTCAGCAAAATAGCTTTTTCTCTCAGCATGCCCGGGAGAGAACAATATCGTTGGTTATTGGTAATGCCTGTGCAAAGCACAGTGAGAGAGTTTTGGAGATCATCAGAACTGATATTTGTATGAGATCAAAACGTCTTGATGAGGATTTTTACTTATTCTGCCCTTGGTGAAGACAGTTCACTTCAGAGTGTGCTAGGATTTGGGAGCTACAGAAGGGACAGGACCCAGCCTCTTACAAGACAGGCGAGAAGTACCTTTATCGAGGTTTAGTGGTGCCTGCATGAAAACATCTCCTTCCTTAGATATGTGGACAAACATTGACCCATCTCCTCTGCCAACTTCAGAGGACCTGGTAAGCCTCTGGAGTCAGGACGTTGTCTCTAGCCCAGAGGACAGCCCCCTTGAGGGATATTTACAAACATCTTCCTGGTGACCAGCTTTCATAGCTGAGAGATTTCAAGAGAATTAGAGGAAAGAAGCAGTCGCTAGGAACCAAACGCCAGAATTTCACAATCATTAATGAAGCTAAAGTTCACCTTTTCTCTGGGTGAATTCCATGATACCTGCTCAGGCTGGACCAATAGGCTGGAATCTTCTTTTTGGAGACCCTCCTAGGGCCTGAGAGGAGGCTACACTTCTCACAGCTTCCTGGGTGTCAGAGGTAGCAGCCACCAGAGGTCCCTGGAGTGGCCATCGTTGTCCAGGCTCAATGTCTCTGCTTATCAGCTCTAGAAATTCTATGGTATCTTTTCAGACTGCAGGAACTAACTCAGAGGTCCAACTCACCTACATCTGGGGGCTACTGCAGGGACGTTCAATTCAGTTTAAATGCATTAGGGAGGTAGCATTGTCTACAGTATTGTTCTATAAGAGAGGAAAAATTTTTCCTTTATCCTCTTAGGTTTTGTGGCTGGACCTGAGAATTAAACTTTCATAAGACAGGTTAACAGGAGAAAAGCATACAAATTTTATTTAATATTTTTACATGTACATAGGAGCCTCCATAAGAAAAATGAAAACCCTAAGAAGCTCTTAGAACCAAGAGCTTATATACCCTTTTAAACAAGGAATGATAAATTTGTGGAAAAGTGACAAAACAAAGGAAAAGGCATTTAAGCTTCTAGGGGCAGTGAGTTGTGGAAAAGTGACTAGGAAATATATTGGGGAAACTAATGGAATATAAGGATTATTTTAATAGGTTTGTTTGTACAGATCCATTTTGGTGTCAACTCACCTGGTGATAAGAATGTTCTTTTCCTGGTGCAGGGAGGTCACCTTGCTTACAGGAAACTTTATAACCTGTTTTTAGGTCAAAAGGGGGAGGTCAGAGAACCCCTCCTGCATGTGCCTTCAGCTCAAAATAATCAATATGCCAAAGTGGCATATTTTGGGGTGGCATGTTCTCAGCCCCTTCAGTTCAAATACTAATTTTTCTATATTTTATCTGTAAGTTTGGGCAAGTTACTTAACTCCTGTGAGCTAGGACTTTCGTGCTCTTCAATCACTCCTTATTTCTCAGCTCCAGGCAGGATACCTTTTGGTTGATACATGGTTCTTTCTAAACTCGATTATACCATCGACCAAGCTGGATCAAGTATGCCCACAATTGAAAGGCAGCCCTGGTCTCCTGATGGTTTCAAGGATGTGTCACACAGCCTCTGAAAGCATCTACAATGTACTGATTTAATCTAAATGCTGGTGATACGGCAACAAATGAAAGAGACCAAATATCTGCCCCTGTGGGGCTTATATTCCAGTAGGGAGACAAACAATAAACAATAATATAATACAGTATGGTGTGGCATAATATAATACGGTATAATATAACAATATAATATAAGTCAGTGCTAAGAAGAACAATAAGCAGCAGAAGAGATCAGGAGATTATTTCTCCAAGGAAATGATGTTTGTTGCAGAATCTTGGGTAAAGTGAAAAAAATGAAGCGTGAGCATCTGGGATAAAAATAATCCATGCAAGGGGAATGACAAGCACAAATTTTTCCCAAAGCAAGAGGGTATTGGTGGACTAGAGCACCAAAGTGGCTGGATTAACTGAGCAGACGGAAGGAAATGAAGTTGAGAGGTAGTGGGAAGCCAGATCAGCTCAGCTGGGGTCTTGTAGACCGTGGTTAAGACTTTGGCCCTTATTCTTAATGAGCTAGGAAAGGGTCTCTGTGATTGGCCTAACTTATATCTTTAAAGGGTCACTCTGGTTGCTGCAGGAATAATAGACTGTAAAAGGGTAAGGGTGGAAAAGACCAGTGAAGACTGGCAGTATTCCAGGGTACTTGGGGGGTGGAGTAGGGTGGCCCTGGGGGAGGAGGCAAGAAGAGCTTGTATGAGTGATGTATTTCAAGACAGCAGTGACAGGACTGGGGGATGGATTGGACATGGACGGGGAAAAGTGAATGGAGTTGCTGTCTGCTGAGGTGCGAGGAGCTAGTGAAGGAACAGGCTGGAGAGGTTAGAAATCAAGAGTCAAGCTCAAGATGGCCGTCAGACATCTGAATGTAGTCTCTGTGTGGCCTTTTGTATAATGGTGCTTAGAAAACTAATCGAAGGGCTTGCTTTCTCAAATCAGAGATGCAGCAAACATTCTCAGGCTCGTGATCACAGAACTGAAGCCTTGGGAAACACCCACAGAAGGCACTCTGAATATACATTCTTAGGACAGATGCAGCACGAGTGTGACCAAGGCTGGGGCAGCTGGAAGTTAGAGTGCATTGGTGATGAATAATATTTGAGCACAGAGAGATGTTCAACACTGTATTTGGATTTGAATTTCTCTTGTAAATAAAAAAGGAAAACTTGGATTCACATACTGTTTTATCATTTAAAAAGTGCTTTCAAATCCTTCATCATCCTATGAGATAGGATTGATTATCTTCATTTTGGAGATGAGGAAATGGAAGTTCAGAGTTGTTCAGAGATTTGCCCAAAGTCACACAACTAACAGGTAAGGGAATCCTCCAATTTAGGTTTTTCTCACCCCAAAATCATTTCCATTTTATTGTGTTGTTTCCATTTCATCATGGTTATTTTGGAGTAGTTACATATTGATTCTGCCAGTATAAAAAAACCAAATCATTTGTACCTAATAAGGCTATAAAATGTCCTCTTTGCCCCCTACTGACTGCAAATGACCCGTGTACTCAGGCCCCCACCCACCGTGTTCATCTTCAATCCAGGCTTCTCTGGCAGCTTCGCTTCCCTGGCAACCAAGTGGCTAATGAGCTTCACCCCAACTCCTGTCTCTCTTAACAAATTCCTTTTTATCAATGGCTCATTTGTGTTGAAAGAGGTTGTCATGCCAAGCAATATTTTGGGGAATATTTTACAACTCCTGTTGCTTAAATTCTGAGAGAAACTGCTTCAAAAAGGTCCAAACACTTTCCCCCACTGGATCATTTCAAAATGCAATTAGAATAGTTTTTCAATGAGCATTTCAGTAATTCCTGAAAAGTATCACTTAGTCATGATTGAGACCATAGCTGTGTCTACACGGTGCTAAACATCTGGATAAAAAATGAAAATGGAATGCACTGGGATGTTAATACTGGGTCAAAAGCCAGTTTTGATGTCCTCAGGCACTGAGGTTGCCCTCAGTGGTTGCCCTTGGGTCATCCAAACCCCCTTTGGATCTCATCTCAATCATGCCAGTGTGTGAGGGAGTGGGCAGAGCACTGGATTTGAAGAAAGAAGGTTGGGGTACCAGTCTTGACTTTGGTACTTCCTCGTATGTGACCTCACCAAGCCTCAGCTTCCTCATCTATGAAATGGACATGCTTATGCCTGCACAGCTTCCTAAGACGTTTGTAAAAAGTAAATAAAGCAAATTTGAACTAAGCAGACATCATATTGTATTTATCTTTGCATCTCCAGAGCTGAACACAGGAATGTAGTAGAGCCTGGATACATTTTTGTTGATTAATTTATGAATGAGTATAGTATAGGCAATTCTAGTGCTCTAGCACCTATTATTATGTAGCTCTATTTACATTCGCCAATTCCCTCTGGTACTTAAGCAAACTTACCCTCCCTAGAATATGAGGACACATAGCCCAGAAAAAATATTTACTAAAAGCATAAAATGTACTGTGCTAGATGTAAATAATGTTTTCCAGTTAGTCCAAGCGGTGAATAACCCCAGCTTTTGTTCTCTTTGGAGCACCTGTTTGTAATCCATGTCATAAATTTTTTCATGATTATTGCTTAGTAGTCAATGAGTTTCTTTGTTGGCACAGAATTTAAGATATTTCCCTAATAAGGACACCCAATGTTAAAGCAAAGAATTTCTATAGCTGTGCAGTTCAGAGAGTTACCTAGGAGATGAAAAGCTAATCTGTCTGGAATTTCTGCCCTTGAGACCAAAGATACTATAAATTTGCTCGGGAGGAAAATAATCATGGTAAGCATCTTAATTTCTTCCATCTCGTTTCCAAGCAGATGTCGCCGTGTTTTAGCCTGGAATTCATCATCTCTCTGATACATCAACATTGACATATTACATCTTCATCTCTTATTATAGAAAATGGAAATTAAACCAGAATGTGAACATGCTGAATGAATCGGACTCCCCAGAGATTTGGAGGAGAAGAAAACCTCCCACTCGCCTTTGACTTTTGGATTTCTTGTTTCCCTCATGTTTGGATTGCACTTTAAGAAGTCCATCTGGAAGTTCACTTTTTATGTTTTGCAAATGCAAGTAGAGCTTATTATCAAAAGACAAACCCCTAAAGGAAGAAAAACAGTGGGCAGGGATTGGGGGGGCCAGAGAATCACCTAAAAAATCCAGTGACGGTATTTCAAGTTAAATTCCAGAGATTAAACTCCATTTATTGCTGGGCCTGACTTTGCCAGTCTGCTGGTTTGGATGAATGCGTGGATATGTTTAGCTGCTTGCTTCTACCTGTTAAGCTAGAAGATGAGTTTGGGTAGGTGTCAACACCTGCAAATGTCATCAACCCTTGCAATACCCCTGTAGCACTGAGTTATCAAAGTAGCACTGCCACAGTCTGCTTGAGCCTTCAGTCATCCCACAGTGGGCACCAGTACACTTCTTGCCTTTTTCTGCCCTCAGGAAAACATTCTTCAGATTTCAGGATCCTATTATATGTTGAGCGAATTGCGTTCTTCTTGAATTCCTTACGAAGTCACTCTGGTCCGTGGAGATTAGAAGTTTAAACTTTGTAGGCCATACCTCATCGAGTTCTCTTCACTTTGGCTTCCCAGCCATTTCTGTTGCAGCCAGACTTAATCCTCTTCAGACGTATCAAGCCAGCCATCAGTCAAGGTGGTCTTTATTTCCTCACACGTGCTGCAGGGATTAAGGCTGCCTGGTTTTCTCATATATTCCCTGGCACCCCAGCTACAGATTCAGCTACTGTCTGAGGTTGATGTAAATAATGTTTACAACTTGGCCCCAGCTTGTTGGCCATTTACGGGAAGAATCCATCTTATTCTAGAGTCACAAAGGCTAATGCCATCTTGGTCATAACAGGATAGCTGGATAGAGCATTAGCATCCTAGAATCTCTTTGTAAATTTCCAGACCAGGGAAGATAAAGAGTAGTTTGCTTCTGTAGGTAAAACTGTGGGTAAAACTGTCAGCATTAGGCAGAGAGGCCCACGAAAATAGCATTGGATTTAGAGTTGCGACCCAAGTTAGAAGTAGCTGTACTACCTTCTAGCTGTGTGGTCTTGGACAAGTAACATAATCTCCCTGGACCCATGTTCTCATCTGGAAGATAGGAACCCTATCATGGACCCTGCACATACCCCTGGATGATTGGAATACAGGATATGAGACTGTCTTGAAAACAACAAAGTGCTATTTAAGTGAGAGCTACCACCATTGTCACCTATAGCACATTGCAGGTTGTCTGATGACCATTTATTGCAAGTTTTATAACTCCTAAAATACATCAAGAAGTTTCTCATCTTTTCTCCGAACCTCAGTTTTCTTATTATAGAATGAGGTGAAAACGATACTGCGTAACTCACAGATTCAGTGAGATAATAATTGTGTGTGGGCCTGGAGTGCACAGGATGGTGGTCTTCTTTCTCTTGGTACTACCCTGAAACCTGGTAGAGCAGCTGTGCACTATGTATTTTTGAATCCACGTCTCCCAAAAACACCTTCTTGGAAGCTTTCTGGTGATAGGGTCAATGACCTTGGTTCTCCACTGCTGAAGGCATCTGAGGACTTAGCAAACATTGAAGCAGGGAGAACTCCTGCCTGTCTTCCTGCCCCAACGTGTGTATTGTACCCTGGTCCCCCAGTCCTGTCCTAGCTGGGAGGTTCTGCGCCTTCCATTTCAAGAGGA